>NW_010431517.1:0-3955 GCF_000710305.1 Buceros rhinoceros silvestris
GGGGATGATGAGAAGAAAGTGAAAAAAGAAAGAAAATCCATTCTTTTGCCAGAATAGATTTCTTTTCCAAGAAATCAGATTCAGACCAAATGAATTATCCACATAATAACACTGAAACCTCTCATTTCAGACACATATTAAGATCTTAACTATGATGAAATATGCTGTTGGATCACCTGCTTTATCTTCTTTATCTAAACCTGGACCAAGGACTCTAATCTCTGCCTCAAACCTCAGAGTAAAGCCTAAATAATGAAACTGCTCGTGACAAAACAAGTACTATTTTGAGGGTCAACAGCTTTCCTTCCCAGATGTGGTCCCAATTATTAAAAGTTGAGCAAGGAGTGGAGACTGGATCCTACAAAGAAAGATTTCCTGCTGTGAGAGTAGACACCATACTGCTGTTCTTTGCTAAAGTGAGAGTAATCCATGGCCACAAAATATATTCTATGTCAGTTGGCAGTCTTAATAATCAAACAACCCTGAATAATAGCTAAAAAGCCAAGGAGACTACGATACTTGACTGCATGCTGTGGGTCATGACATGAAAAGACCAAATACGTATTTAGATAAACTGGGTCCAAATAACTAACTGTTGAATCCTCCAGGGACTTCAGCCGTGATGGCCAAGTCACAAAGTGGCTTTGTTACTTGGGCATTGTGAAGTTCCTTATTCATTGTCCTCCTGATTTCCATATGAAATACAATTAGGTTAAGTAGAAGGATGTTCACTCCTTCCCTGTCACTCGTTTACACACTCCCTAGCCTTTGACAATCAGTATCTTGCTTGTCACTGGTAATAATAGAGATTTTGTAGGCAAATTTTGGATTCCAGCTATACCTTTAAAGCCCAGTGTCTTTGTTTATGATAACTCTGGGCTCAAACAGTTGTATTGAGAATATCTGGATGTCTACTTTCCCCACTAAATCCTCTCCAATTTACAATAACGCAGAATGAAGACAACTCGAGAGAATTTAGGGCCCACAGTGGCCAGAGTGACTAGTGTTGAGAACAAAGTGAAAACTACATATGGATTTGCAAATTGTAAAAGTGATATGGAAATCAACAAGTCATAGGTACTGCAAATTTAGTCCTTTCTATTGATAGAAATGCATAAAAATAAGACTTTTCCCCTTTGCTAGGCTCTTAAACCTGTTTGTCTTTGGTAGTTCATAGCAGTTGTAAATTATTTTGTTGTCAAAAGACTTCTTTAAAAAAAATTAATGACTGAATTATTTCTGTTTTCATCTTTATTTCTTTTTCTACTGTTCTATCAATCTTTGTCAATATCTCATTTTAGAATTAAAGCATTGTTGAGTAATTCAGTTCTTTGAAATCACCTACTCTGTTCACATATAGAGATGAATCAAAAGAAAAAAAAAAAAGTTTTTATGAAATCTCCAGGAAATTATTCCCCTTTAATGGTAGACATTTTCCATTCCATTAAATCACAGGTGCTATCTTAATTAATGGCTGTTCCATACTGAATTTTACAAGTCAATTCCCCTCTCACTGAAAACATGATGCAAATATCTCATCATAAATCACAAAAAAAAGCTGAATTTATAAATGTGAAGATCAGTAATGGTAAAGATTACACAATTTATCTATTATGGCTCCAAAGATTTCAAGTGTTATTGATAGTACCTTTTGTCCATGAGACCACAGGCATGCCAAAAAGATGGTTCTAATTCACTAGGTGATTGTTCTGGGTTACTTGCATTTATTAGCTCACTGTAACAAAGACCAAGGGAAAAAAAATTAATGTGACGATATGAAATATAACTTCTGAGCACATAACGCATTCAGTGGTCCAGCACTCCATATTGGTTCCAAGTACTGCTTTAAGTGGGATACTCTCAGTGCCTCACTGAAGAGGCATTTTCATGGTAGCAGGTACTGGGGATCATGCTATGAAGCTGACATTTTCTTGTTCCATATGGGTTATGGATACATACATACAAACTGTCCAGTGATTTAATTCTGCTTAAGAACATAAACTTGTATTCAAAAATTAATATTTTTTAATCAGCCAGTGACTTATCAACACCACGGGTTGTATGTAAGCAGTAGTAGTATCCAAATAGTTTTAGAATGAGAAAATGGCAAGTGATTTTACTTAATTGTTCTTTACTATAACTTTCACCCTATGACATTAAACATATGCTCTTTTTGAAAATAATCATTAACCTTTCACATGATGTATAACTAGCTTTATCACTCCGGAAAAAAAATTCCACTTTGAGTTCTGAAAAGAAGATCCACTGGGAGACTCACAAATGGTAAACCACACTGAAGGACACAAAAAGGCTCATAAAACATCAGTAGGGTTGTAAAGGTCTATGGATTTTAATTGCTGTGTGCCATTGGGCCTTTACAAAGCAATCAAGCAGGCAATCTCTGAAGACAGCCCTGCCATAATACATTTAACAATAGAGTTCTCACCCCATCAGCAGACTAGGGTTTATGAAGGTCCCAATAGCAATTAATGACCTTGTACATTGAGAGAAAAAGACAAAATTACTTAAATTAACTACCCTTTTTGGATACATATCTTGTGTCAGAAAGTGTAATTTTAAGACAGGAAATGCAAAAGTTTTGATTGATAATAGAAAAAAAACCCATTCTTATCCATCTGATATTCCTATCTATGCAGATTTTTAAAGATACAGAAACCTACCTTTCTGACATTATGTAAGAGATGTTCTGGAAAACTGTGTAATGCTAGTGCACAGCTGATTTTGGTGAGGGTGACATAATACCCGAACTGTGTAAGTTCATTCTTCTCAAGAAGCTGGAAAATTCTGTATTTCTGATATTGAGGTTGAATTCAAATTGTAAACGTACAATTGTAACAAACAAGTGTACATTGATAATATTGTTCATTTTGAACAGTAATAAGTAGATTTTTTTTTTAATATATATTTGCCTTCTTGTTATATGTGATGTCAAACACAACGGAAATTGTACAAGGCCTCAAAGTCAGTGGCAATGGACAACATGCAACATAGAACTCGATGCATGAAGGCAGACACTACAGTCTGAAGGTAGCAAATCCCATAATTAAAGGTGGATACGAAGATGGAGAAAAATGAAGGAAAATGAGTCCATGAACAGAGTAACTTTTAGACAAAGTAACTTTCACAGAGAATTTGATTAAGTTAGCATTTAAGAAGTTTTATACTATCAGAGGAAAATGTAATGCTTTCTTCTGATGAGAGATGAACATTCATTTGTGCTTGGTTTATTAGATCACCTCTGAGAATATATTTTTTTTGTATGGGAAATAATCCAGATGTGTATAACTAACTAAATAATCTACTTAATACTTCTAGTTTTCTTCTAGATTTTAAAGAAATTGCTTTGTTCTTTATAACAATGCCCCTGGACATAACACATGTAAGTATGGCTAAAAAATTAATAATTTTCTGAAGTTTCAATTTACAATCTGATTTAATCCAGCTTGAATACATAAAGTAACATACTGCTATTATGGAAGAACTGTAATATTGTTTTTAAAGGTAGGTGAATTATGCCCCAAAATACAAGTAGAATATTTCATTGTCCAATCAAAGAAGTATATACACAGTCGTAACTGTGCTTGGCTGATGAAAAGAACCACACTTGCAGAGGGTTAGCATATGCAATGTCGCACTGACAGTATTCCAGGAAGACTTCATTCTATACATGCTGCCACTCATTCTGTCCATTTTGGAAAGACCAATCTTGCTGTCCCTAATCTGTCTGTTTATAAGCAGATGCAAGTAAAGCAAAATAGTTAGAATGTAAGAAAAAAAAAAAGACATGAAAAAAGTCCTAGTCTAAATAGTCTTCTCTATGCATTCTTTTCACTAGTATATAGTTTTGTCAAGCCAAAGAGATTTGACTGGGGAATATTTGGAATCTAATATTTTACTGATAGTGGGTTTTTTATATTTTTACTTGCATTATTCT
>NW_010431517.1:4150-22379 GCF_000710305.1 Buceros rhinoceros silvestris
AATGCTTTCTATTTTAAATTTAAAAAGAAAATTTTATCACAGTCTTCAAGACTTATCTTTTAGCAGTAGGGGAGATGTGTCTCAAAATAGGCTGAGTATGGCTAATGATAAACTTGCTCATTTAAAATCTGTTCAAGAATGTGGGTAAAATACATCTGTCCCTTTCTCACACATACACTCAATTATAATAAAAACAAGTGGTACATGTGCTCATAGAGTAAAATGCATGTCCATGAGGAGTACAAAATAACACAACCTATAAATATTTTCTTGAATGAATTCATGTTGCCTCCAAATTTTTTAACACACTGGTTGATCAGAACTTCTAATTGAAGTCTGGAGTGGGAAAAAAACCCCAACAAATAAACCCTGATTGGGGTATAGTGGAATAGACAGTGTGGGAAATACGTGGAGGAGCAAATCTTTAATAAAAACGGTGCCGTGACTTTGTATTTCTCTCTGAAGAGCATACTAAGGTTGGGCTAAGATTGCGATCTGTCATTGGGCTTAACCCAAACCTGGAGCTACTTGCCCTGCATTCACATCATGAGGAATGAAACCTTTACATAGCTGCTGGCCTGAGATGGCACTTGGGCTTTCCAAGGGTGAAAATCTGTGCTAATATGTGCAGGTACTACCGTAGACTTGGTTGCCTTTGGTGGGATATCATGGCTCTTTTCAGGTAGAAAATTCAGAGGTCTTTCTGCCATTACACACAACGCAGAAAAAAATGTAGAACAGTATGGAAAAAATACCTTTGCAGGAACAAAATTAAAAAGACAATCTTCAAAGGGCAGAGTTCATTACCCTCAGTAATGACAACAACAATTTAAAAGGAGATTGGTGCAAATAATAAAATTGATTAAGTCCTATATCTGTAAAACGGTGAACTCCCTGGATTGAAGACACTGGCAAAAGAAGAGTGAACACAGATAAAACAAATATATAGAAACATTAAATCATTTCTGACTTTTGAGAAGAAGAGATAATACTACCTTGTGGTAAAAACCATGCTGAACAGGGATTCTTCTGTGTTTGGTTGACAGAGTTCATTCAACGGAACAATAGGCTGAAGAAAACCAAGGGGTTTTGCAGAGGGAATGAAAATGCTGGAAAGAAAGGAAAATATATGGAGAAAAGAGTTGGAGAGAAGAACACAAAAGTAACTTAAAGGAAACATTCAAAGGAGAAGGCTGAATTAGGGGGTTAAAAAATAGGGGCATCTTTTCTTTTGATCCAAACTGGAAAGTAAAAATCTGTTATCGTGTTACTTGTTTGGTGAAAAATACACAAATTCAAAGCTAAGAAGTCAGTTCACACAGATTATATTTTTTTAAACATCTTTACAGTATTTTTAATAAAATTCTTATGGAAAGAAATCAAGGAACAAATAATTACAACATACTACCTTCATAGCAGACTCTGAGAACACAGTTGAATTTAATAGTTAATACAGGATTTAAGGGATATTTGCATCCCTCAACTTTAGATACCAGTCTATGCTACTTAAATTAGCAGGCTACATTCACAAGGCTGCTTCTGGCATTGAAGAGAGGTTTCTCCAGAGAACCACCCACAGCAGGAGATAGCTCAAGTGCTCTCTCCCTAGCCTCTGCAGGTGGTTCTGTGCTCCACTGATTGCAGAAAGATATTTCTCTGGCTATATATTGGGCTGTATGAACATCCTTTTTTTTGAAATATTGTTTTCTGTAGTTGAAAGTTTGTGGTGTAAGTATTGGTTCATTACAATAGATAAATGAAAACATTCTTAAACTTGTACAGAAAAAATTTTGGGGCCTTTTTATTATGGAAAAAAAAAAAACCATTGCATTTCCTGCTGCAAAATCTCTTTATTTCCTATATGTATGTGCTTTACAGTAGAAAAGCTGTGATACCCACTAGGCTGTTATGTCTGAGGAAAAAAGCTATTGACTGTGCTTTTTAGGGTAGAGCTTTAAATGGTCTTTCTGGCCTGGAAACATCAGGCATTTTGAAAATACAGAAAAACTACTAACATCTTTAACTGTTCAACCATATTCTGTAGATTACCAATGAGGAGAGCAGAATAGACTCAAAGTTACCAACATAAAGTGCACAAGACACATGTTCAGTGTCATGTTGTGGTGAAAAGGGAATGTATGAGTTTCTTACCTGTTTCAGGAAAAGAACATAATGTTGCTCTGTCTACATCGGTGTATGATCAGGTTGTCATGAGTCTCAGTACTGCAGAATCTTCTAGCCGGTTGGAGATCTCAAGTTTTGTAAACTAGAAGCAATTGTTAAGCTTTGAGAAAAAATTTAGTTCTAACCATCGACTCTCTGGATTAAGTAGATTGTAGACTGACCATTTTCTTGTTCATGACTTTCTATTGCAATGATATAGCGTATGTTTTTATCATGACATCTTTTGTTTGTTTGTTTGTTTGTTTTGGTTCTTCTTCAGTTCTGTATTAATTTATTTATTATTTGTTTATTCTCTAAATTAAGCAGATGTTTTTTCATCTTGCTGAAACAGAGCCTTAGACTGAAATTTCTTTGAACCAGGAAGAGTGTCTTCCTACCTGCTTAAAGTAAAACCAGCACAATTAACAGAATTTAGAATAGAAGAGCGACAGGTATAAACTAAAATAATCCTGTTAATTCTTCTCTCACTGCAGCAGCAAGCTGGGTGGCTGTACCTGAAAAGAGAATACTCCTTTGAGAGAGGCAAAGCACAAGGATTAGTTGCAATAAAAAGAGAACTGAGCCATTGACCTGTTATTATTTGGGCCGTTGTTTGGGAGGCATGCATTGTATTTGATGATAAATGCTCAACAGAAACACAGAAGAGCTGTAGAGGCAGGCAGTTAAAGAGGAAACATGCAAGTCATCACAACAGAGAAACTGTTTTAGCAAGTAAGTTGTGGCCCACAGGATCTCTACTGGCAGAAGCCAAGCTGGAAATTGAATATCGTTTGACAAAATAAATATTTACAAGCATTCAAAGACCATTTTCTCAGCTCAACATGGTTCAAAAAGCCACACACTTTAAAGAAAATTCATAGTCTTAATCAACAATTCTTAAAAAACAGAAAAGAAACTATTTAGTACCTAATGTCGCTTTAGTCCAAACATTGGGGTGGTATTTGTAAACATACCCGATTTCACATCTATCAGAGGAAGGCAATAGCAGCAAAAGATTCCTCTAAACCAGACTTTGGAATTTGTTCCCTCTGCTGCTTTGATTTGATTTTTTTGTCTTACCTGATGGAAGAGGCTTGCTACAATATGATTATTATTTCTCTGTTTTTTGGTTTCATGATTTTTATCTTTTAATTGAGTTTCAGGCATCCAAAGTACTAATGTATAAGTGCTTCTGTATTGTGAAAGTAAAATACATAAATACACTGTAGCTCTCCGTGTTCCTAAAAAGATTTATCTACTTCTCCATGTGACATTGTAGTAAAGAGTCCAGCAAGGACTAATGTGTTATAGCTTATAAACTTTTATTTTTCCACATCATTGACCTTAATTGACTAAGATTTTAAGGTCTGCAACATAACTGAATATCTTTTTGATTATTCTAATTGAAGTCATAACTACTTTTCCTTTTGAAAATGCAGCTCACATAACATAAATTAAGCTGTAACATACTTCAGTTGCAAGACTCATTCTGATGAGCAATGCATATAGACAAACTCTTACCATTCCCAGCCCATGGCCCACTGAAATACAATAATGGTACATCTAATAAACTCTTCTTCTAAGCTACAAGTGTAATGTTGGTTCACATGGGATGGAGCTTCGTGTTGTCACTACTCTTGGAATTACTCTTGTAATTCCAGGAGGAAAACTTTGGGAAAGTAATTTCTTGTAAATATCAACAGAAAGTAATTAAAATATTTTTCAACTGGAAATATAAGGGAAAATTTTTATTTTTGGGAGTGCATATGTGTCTTAAGAACCCAAATTATCTTAAAAGTCCATAGGGGATCTCTTCCCTGTTAGCATGTAGAGGGAGCATAGTGCAAATACCACATCAAGAATACATTTTGTCCTGGGGAAGCCTGTCTGCAAAGAAATTTTGTGCTGCACTATTCTTGTTTAGACAGCAGTTCTAGGTGATACAGTTCCAAGTACGAGCACGGTTGTCCTTGCTATAAGGTTTGCATTGTTTGTTCGTAGTTACTGAAGTGCTGTAACTCTGTAACTTATGCTATTTGGAAGTCTGTACTATGATCATAGCAGCTCACACCATTTCATACTGTGTTCATTATACTTCACAGAATGAGCACTCTAAATAATTTCAGATTTACAGCGGAGAGTGGTTTGAATAAATTCATGCTGAGAAAGTGATTCCAAGGACAGAAAAATTTCTGACAATCTCTGTGTTAAGAACTGCACTGGCAGACTCAAATACCAAACTACTTGTCTTCTGGGCTTGCTGAAAATATGATCCTGGGAATTTTCTGTTCTGCCTTGTATCCTGGGGTTTTTTTCCCCAGTACCCCGTGACTCACAGATGTTGAAAAGGCACTTGCCTACTAGAGCAAAGGATAAGGAGGCAGAATGCCACTTGTTTCTCTCCATTCCCCTTCCTTGATGTAGAAAACAGCAGATAAGTAGGGCTGACTGGAGCTAGGAAGGACGATTGACATCAAAGGTACAGTAGGGTAAGAAATTGCAGAGTGAGATTGGGCCAGGGAACCTAGAATGGTGTATATTGGTGGGCCAGAAGAACTCCAATAACGAAGTAAAACCAACTAATGTAAGAATTGATCATGGTGTATGTCAAATTGTAAATATGGATTAAATATGTACAGAGGTAATAACCATGAAAATCACGTAGGAGAAAATACACAGATGTCTTAGGGAAGAACCAGGGAAAGACAGTACAGGCTATGCACAGTGGACATGAGGGAACTCAATGCAAAAAACGATGGTCTTCACCAGAGTTGGATTTGCTGCAGCCTCATCTGCTGAGAAGCCTGTTCTAGGTCATGATTTCAAATCAGATTCATATTGTAGGAAATTTTCAGAGGACCGTTAGGACAGCAGTTATTTTTTCTATACATCCTGTTGTTCAAATCCAGGGAGAAGACAGTTAAGGAAGGGGAAAGGTATTCTTGCTGTAAAGTGCTTGTTTCAAAAACTGACAGGAAGTGGAAAGAAACAAAATGAAAAATATTATAACAAAGCCAAGAGATAAGGATCAAGCTCGTCTATATACCCAAGATTACTGATGACTTGAGGTCTTCTATATTTTAATTTCTCAAGCCAGTCAACCTGCAGGAGCAGAAGAAGCAAATCTCATATGTAATTTCTTCATGTTTTTTATGTAATTAGGCTGTCATGCTTTTGATCAGGTTTCTGTAGCAGAAGATGTAATGGATATTTGTACTGGCTTGTGTATTTTTCTGTTCACTGTCCTGTAACTCCGCTCCAAACTTGAAATGATTTTTCATTTGTTTTCCAACAAAAACCTTCACACTCTAATAAGGAAAGGTTCTATATTTTCAAAGCAGAATATTTCAGACAAGCTGTGAATAGAAATGGGCTTAATAGTTAAAGACTATATGTAAACAAACTAAAGCACTATATTAGAAAACAACCATAAATAACTTTTGTATTAGTTGTTACTATTTTGAAAAAATATATTTGTACTAAATATTGATGAGATTGTACTAAACATAGATGTGTATATAAAGAAATTCTTGATGCGTATATGAGCAGATCTATTACTATAACATACAAACTAGCGTGTTTTTGTGACAGATTTGGGGTTTTTTTTCCAGGTGAGGAACATAAAGAGTGGAAAGATAAGATAAAAGAAGTAGTAAAGTCATTATTCTACAAGAATATGTTCCTACATGGGAGAATTTTTTCTTTTTTATTTCTTTTGCAGAAGGCTTTGACTACACGTAAAGGGCCCCTACAAACTTCCACTGACCCACTGTCGTTTGGAGAGCTCTGTCCAAGACTACACTCTAGATGAAATGACAGTCCTGCACAGCCAGTCTAGGGCCCCTTTCCATAGGTAATCAACACGGCAACCCATCTGAAGGCAGGTGCCAATCCTTCCAAACCATCCAATAAGGACTAAGCCTCACTAAAGTAATTAGAAAGAAAATGAGACACATAATTCCTTAATGCTACTGAATAGCTGACAGAAAACCTTTTTTATAAATGCAACAAATTTGCAATATTAAATACTTACAAACATTGAAAAAAACTGTCTGCTAGAGAGCAAATGTAGATCTGCCAACTGTTTAAGAAAGAACATTGCACTGAAGATTTTTTGTATTTATTTTTTGCTTCTATGAAGCATCAGGCTTCTTCGTTCATTATTTTGGCAACTGACAAATGATTTTGTTTGCTTCCTAGGATTTAAATGACAAAAGTGAGGTGTTTGTTCAGCCTATTTACCATCTATTTATTTATTTATTTATCTATCTATCTATCTACCTACCTATTTATTTATTTATTAGCGTACCATGAAAAGCCCTATGTACACAAAATGGTGTAATTACTCTTTTTTTCCTCTTTTTCTGTTGTTATTTTCATGATCTCTTCATGGAGAAAGAATGTTTGAAGGAAGCATTCTACAAGATAGAGGTTATTTGGGTTTCTTTCCCAAAAACCAGAAAGTTTTAATGAGTGTAAAATTATCCTAGTTCATGTATTTCAACATCATAAATATATTAATATGGATGCAGAGAAGAAACATCTCCCTTCCCCACCGAAAGGACTTGTTGATGAGCAAACTGCTCCTAATAATGTATTAAACACTTATGCTGAGAAGGAGAAGAATATACAAGAAATATTACATAAGTAATTAAAGAATTTTCTTCTGAACAATTTATTCCTAAATGTAACTAATCTATCTCAGGTCCCCAGTTTCCAGAACAACTCTTAGAATGCAGACTTTTCAATTCTATAGGCATTTGTATTAGGAATAAATCAAACCTTTAAACTAAACGTGATGCATCATGTTGACATAACAAATGTGGACATTAATTAAAGAGCAGCAGAATCCAACAGAGAAGTTTGCCCTCCATCTGCTTGACCTGAGGTAATAACAATGTTCGTTTAACTAGAGCTGACAGATTTTCTTGTGTTAGTCTTGAATCACTAAAGTTGCCACCCTTGGTATGAATAACCATAACCATATGTGTGACATCATACGAAACAGGCAAGCCACAGTTAACTACTCATTTAGTTTGCTCTCTGCTCATTAATTGTTTTCTTTCTGTGATGCTAAGGTTCAGACATGCAGATCAGGTGCAGGCTGGGATTCTGAACCTTGCAAACATACACAAACCTTTAAAAAATTCCTAGGTCTTCACATTTCGGTGGTGCCACCTCAAAACCTACATACTTTGTCACAGCACAATGCACAAAACTCCTCTGATAGAAGAGGAATTTAGGTAGTTCAAAAGGAAAAACAGAGGAAGAGAAAAAAAATC
Organism: Buceros rhinoceros silvestris; assembly: GCF_000710305.1. Taxonomy (NCBI): domain Eukaryota; kingdom Metazoa; phylum Chordata; class Aves; order Bucerotiformes; family Bucerotidae; genus Buceros; species Buceros rhinoceros. Next base: position 11,596 of record NW_010431517.1, read on the forward strand.
TTTCATGGTTACTTGGAGGTGGGGGGGAACGGTGCATGGTGGGGGAGGTTTTTTTTTTTTTGTGTTTTGTGTTTTGTTTTTTTCCCTGTTTGAATTCTTTCTTCACTGCAATAAATAACATTCCTTTAAATTATCTAAGTTCCTCAAACTCTTTTTCTTGACCCACATGACAAGAGAGCAGCCTCACAAGTTCAAGATCGTAAATCCAAAGATTATAAGCATGGAGCAAAATTCATGAGAAAGGCCTGAACTCATGGCATCACTTTTATAAATGCAAATTAGATGTCAGTACCCCTCTGATGAGAGCAGACGGATATCACATAAGATCTTTAAAAACACACAGTTTTAAACTTTCTTCTTCTCTTCTGTCCACTTCAAAACACTGACTACTACATTCAGACAGGAGAAGTATATAAATCTCAACCTCAATAGGCAGGAACAACAAATTATACAGTTACGTGGATTGGAGTTGTGCTTCCTAGCTCACTGCTGACTCCAAACTGAGCTGCAGAACCATAGGAAAGCATCACAAAGGGTCTTCATTGTTGCATTTAGACAGGAAATTATTTCAGTATTATCTGGTTTGGGTATTCTATAATAAAAACATATTCCTTTTCATGTTAATACAATTTTGTCATATTTTTTGAGTTCTTCATGCTGCCTTTGCACTGAGCGGTTCTTTCAGTTGAATGCTTTTATTTTCTCTTCCTTTGTGCTTTGTTTCAAGTTTTTTGTTTGGGGACAGGAGAGAAAAAGAACGAAATTTATAAACTGATGATTTTAGATCTTTCTTCTAATAAAAAAACATTATCACTTAGTGTTCTTAACTCTTCCTGAGAACTTAATCATATTCCAAGGCATTTATTTATTTATTTATTTTAAAAATAGTCTAAACTACTGTATTTTTAGAGATCTCCTTGAAAGCAAAAATGAAATAATATCCCATATCTGCATGTTTTGGTACAACATTACATAGGAAATTAAAACATTCTTTTTGTGCTGGAATTGGCCGAGGAACAGACAGCACTTTTCTTGGTCTGGAACTCTGATGTCAATATGAGTTAAAATATTCTCTCGATCTCCCTGATCACTGCTGCTTCTGACTATCTCCTTATAAAGATTATGCTTATGCTTCGTAAATGAAGAAAGGAATTAGTGATGCTCCTCTCATTTCCTGTCTTCCCACAGATGGTGATAAATTCAAATTCAGACTCCATTAAACCTGAGTAGAGAAACCCAGCAGGTGGCTACACTAATGGAAAATCCTGGCCTTGGAATAATGGGAATTGCAACCGACAGCTCTTCTACACCACAAAAAAGATGATGTATTCCTATTGACAGTGTTGCATTTGAGTCCAGAAGGCTGATCTGATAGTTCAGGCTGGGCACAAGGGAAGCAGAAAGCCCCATGGGTATTTTTCTTGGCTACACAACTGTAATTTTTGTCATCTGAACCTTCTATTAAAATTCATTGTACAAATCTCATATAAGTTGGAGGGAGAGGGGAAAAAACCCCCAAACCTTCTGCATTTGGCCTACAGGCATACATTTGTTCTTTTTTCTTGGCTTAAAGGACAAATAAAGGTTGACACACAACAGCATTTCCAGCCACTTCTGTATTTTTAATGCTGACATTCCTGGCCCAAATGCTTTTAGTGTTTCCAGACAAGCTCATCTGAGAGTGTTTGTGTTAAAAAGATGCCTAGATTGCCCTCAAGGTGTAATGCCTGATGTTCAGCAATAATTTGTGTAGGAATACTATATTCATGGTGCTTTTTTCCTCTAGATATTTTTACCCTTCATTTACATTCAGGGATGATATTAGCAGCAGTTCTGTGAAACTCATTTAGGAAAGTGATTGGACAGACCTGTAAACTGAATCTTAAATTTAAACTGCATTTTTGGAATATGAGTAGAAAAAAAAAAAAAGCAAATTTCTGTGTGTTGTTTCTGTGTGTCTTAATTTTCCATCAGGAATTTTTATGTGCAAGATACCCTAGTCTTTTATCTTAGTGTATACATTTCCCTAAGCTTTTAAAAACTAATTTCGTAAAATGAAGGAGTTGCCAAGCAAAGGAAAATTTAAAGTGCCCGCACTTTTGGATTATTAATCACAAGATTGTTCATGTTACACTTATTTGTTCACAGATCTAATATTTTTATAAATTAAAAAAAATGCATAGTAATAATTGTAAAAACTTGTAAAATTAATGTCTCTAGTAAGTTTAAATTACTTGTAAAATTATTTTTGGTATCATTTCAGGCTAACCTCAAAGTACTGTACTGTAAATTTCCATTACAAGCTAAGAATTTCTGCAGTAGACTGCTTGGAGTGTCCTGAATGATGTTATGAAACTTAAGATTTACACGAAATGTAGAATTAACATACAAGAATCTCGAAATGCCACAGCACATTTTAAATAGTGTCTCTATAATGGTATTTCCCAAGCCAATGTTTTTTTCTGCCTCTAACATGTTTTTTTTTCTTTATTTCACTGATTGTCAATATAAAATACAATCAGACAAATTTTTTTTTATTCTTTTCTTTTGTTTTATTTTACTCTCTTGAAATTGTTCCACCTTCTCTAGTCTCCTCATGGTAAGCATATATGCTCTTTATCTATTTTCAGAGTTGTTTGTCTGGACATTTCACTTATTTCTTCTGAATTCAGTTCCAAATAGTATATTGACAAGGATGCTATTAAAAATGAAAACCTTATTTTCATTGCTTACAAGGCACTTTAAATGGGATTGTTTTTTTATCTAAACTACTAACTTCCCACGTCTGATCTCTAAATATTATTCTCCGGATTTATGATTTTCACTACCAGTATTTCTTTCAATTTCTTTTCGGTTCATTTCACTAAATATTTTTCACAAAACTAATTCTCATAATAGGGACTTCTAGGTGGAAATTTCCTTGAGCTCTTGGTTTGTTAGTTCTTATTGCATGATTATTTCTGCCTTGGCACTTACTTACATATACCTTCCCAACATTAGTTTGAGAGCTTAACAAGGAAAAAAAAATCAGTAAGTTAAACAAGTGTAATTAATATCCTTAATATATCAATACATCATCAGGTTTCATGCATGAGGGAATTGTCTATTCCTGCTCAGCATATACCATTTTTGTCCCACACGACGCCCAAATACTTCAGTTAAAGTGAAGTATTTCAATCCTCTGGAAACTAAATTTGCTGTCTTAAGAGAAGAATAGAATAAATCAAATTCGAATCAATAGTCTCAAATCACAGGATGTTGCTAGGCTGATATAAAAATTGTCCTCAGAAGCTTCTCCAGCATCACCTGAAAGTTTTCACAGGTGGCCCTTTTCATGCTAAAACTTCTGGAGATGTAAGTTCCTGTCATAGAAGAGACCTGCTGTCAATCTGCTATCTCACTCACAATCAATGAGCTTGTAACTATACCATAATGGTGCTAAAAGACAGAATCTTTGCCATTTAAACATTTTTCCAATATCAAATTACCCTTGTGACTTGAAAACAGAACCTTATCTCAAGGCTGAATAAATCTTGCATCACCAAACAGCCAGTACATCTTGTCATATCTTCCCTGAAAAGAAAGAAAATACAAAATGGGACAGCTTCTTCAATAGCAACTCTCCTTCTTTCCAGAACATTTTTATTCATCAGCTTAAATAAAACCACTTCTGAATAACGGAGCTGAGAACACTGCTGCAATCTTTTTCTGTACCTACCATTAGTTGAATGTTTAAAAGTTCATGGTTTTATACAAGGAACTCAGTGAATGCACTATTGGAAGGAGCAGGCAATGCCCTGTGCTTGAGGAGAAACAGATTGTATGTCTCTCAGGATGAAAGTAAGTCTGGGGCGACAGCACAGGACAATGCTATCTCATTTTTGTAAACCTAAAGGGAGGGGGCATTCTGCACAACTGCAAATATGTCACTCTTATGAGAGACTTTGTTTATAAATGATGAAAAATGTCTATCAGTTTTGAAGACAAGCCAAATGGCGATGCTTGTATACTGATAGAGATATCTTATCAAAGTAGCAATCATTCATATTGCCATATTACTGATATATCCTATTACGATGACTGACTATATCTTGGCTTAGACAAAGTGTCGTCTGATAAATAGACTTAATGCATAAATGTCTGTCAGGACCATGCAACAGTAAAATGAGGACAGATGTTTGGCTCTCCTTGGAGCTCATCTGTCAGATGGGTTCAGCCCCCAGTCCAGATACAGAGAAGCTCAGTATTTTGCGACTAAGGAGAGTTAAGTGAATTATTTGTAGCAGATAATACACTTAAGAAAATTCAGCCTTCTGCTCAGAAAATATCCATGTGTTGATCACGATTTTGCTCATGGTCAACAAACAAATGTGCTCGAAAGCTGTCCTTGAAAATATGTTATTATGTGAAGTAATCAAATATGCAGAATTCAAAATGCCACCTTTTTTTTTTTTTTTTGGTCAAATCAGAGAAGACAAGTGGTGAAACCATGGTCACTGAAATGCAAGAATGTTCGTATATCTATGGGAAAGGTCTGTTCTGTACACAGGTATATGACTATTTATGGTTTGATTGTTATATGTGGAGCATTGGAGGAAAGAGCTTCTTACATACTTAGCTACAGTGTGAGGTGAGAGGTCAAGAACACAATCTGACTGCTGATTTTCTCAAATGTATCAAGAAAAAAACCTTCTCCCCAAAACTGCTGGCACACAGCTTCCACTTTCTGAGTCTCTTGGGAATCTCCATGGTGCCCTTTCTCATATATCTTATCCTGCCTTCAGGACAATTGTGGGTTTACAAGAGGTTATGAAAAAATTCTCAATTGTCACTGACTTTTAAAAATTTTTATTTCCTAGGAGATGAGAATTAGAAATTGGGAAGATCTTGGGTCATATGGTTCATTCCCCTGCAAGTGAAAGATTGCTCCCTACAGTTAGATTTGTTAAATTATTAATTGCTGGTAATTTATCTGATTAATTAGAACCTTTTGCTAAAAATAAATTATTCAGATCTATTCATTATCTGACCAGTTTTGCAGGTGGCTATATAATATTCTGAAAATAGTGTGCAGATTATTCTGAAGTATTACCTTAATGACCCAGGCAGGATCAAAGACCTACTGTGCTAGGCCCTGTACAAACATATACAGGAAAACATGGTCCTTGACATGATATCTTTATAGTCCAATTAAAGACAAGTGATTAAACCACACAGCAGGAAAGAAGAAAAGACGGTGATAACGGTGTAATTTGTGAAACTTCAGAGGATTGCTGCATGTGTGCTCTACTTATTCTGAATTATAGGTATTTTAAACATGAGCTTTCTTTCCTATCACATATATGTAAACATTACTGTCTCTCTTGCCTCAGCTTGGCCATCTTCTTAAAGGTGTCATGGTATATGTTTTCATCAGGAGATTTCGATATTCAAATCACATACATACACCATCTTGCAGTATTTTTCAATCCTCTTCCCTGACACTCCTTGTGCTGGGTATTTCCACTTGGGCAAGTGATGTGCCTTTTGGGAAGCAAGTCATCTTTAGACCAGAAGGTAACAGAATCTTGATTCAAAATCCTTGGAAACCAGTTACCTCACTTGCTGTTTACAAGGTCCTAGGCTTTCATTCCACAAAAATTCTGAGGCGTACGTCTTTAAGCCAACTCCATGTTTACAGAAAATATTTCCTCCTGAGAGGAAGTTGTATGGAGCTATGTAAACCCTTGGGTACATATCTTATTTTGAGTCTAGGTGAGGATTTAAGGCAACTGATAAGGTGTGTGTCATCTGATGAAACCTCAAGACTTCCAGAAGCTCTGCACCAGTTGTCTGGTTTTTACCATAAATCATTATCTTCCCACTCCTGATGTCACAGTTCTGTAACAGCTCCCTAGTGCCTACCTCCACCTAACCTTAAAATAGATCTTGCCTTCTGGCAAGGGACGGGAGCAAAAGTTTTACTGAAAGGATGTGTTTAAGCACAATGGGTGAAGACCTGCTGCAGTGTCACTGCTGAAGGGGAGGTGAGAATGTCACGAACATATTGAAGATCAGGGACAGAGAGTTTGGTCTAAATAGTCTCTGTCTTTTTCTTGAAAGGGCAGTGGCTATGCAGCTTGCACAGAAGACTCCATTTCTTATTCTTCGGCCAGACAGTTTCAGTCATCTTATCATTGACTTCCACTTCTGATTACAAATGCAGAAGAGAGAGAACAGCTGGGCTGTTCAGCTGCAGGAGAAAGTAGGAAAATATGAAACATGTATTCACATTTGAAAATAGTGCTAATGGAAACACTGGGGAAAAAAAGGCCTTTTGTCTAGTAATAATAATATTTTACACTTGTTATGCAGTATACAGTGTCTTTCATCAAAAAACCCCCCGAACACTTGGCAAACACTACTACAGCTTTTTTCACTGAGGTAACCAGAAAAATAATACAGTTTTATTACACCTCTGACAGGCCTTTTTAATTGGGTGAGCCACTTATATGTCAGGAAGGCAAGTAAAGATAGAATACCTAAATATATAATGAGTCTATGTACAAAACTGTACTTATTCTGTATTTAGAAGACATTTTAGCAAAAAACAAAGAGCAGTGGTGTATGCATTCCTCTCTCACAGAAACTACCCTGAGACCTTCACTGTTCAGAAAAAGCAGAAGAAGCCCTGGAGGACGCTTACTGAATAAAAAGGACAACTTGCCGTTTTGAAAGATGAGGCAAAATGTGTGAATATTAATTTCACATCTGATTATTACCTCTGAACCAAACACTGTGCTTCCGGTGATAGAATTGAAAAAAAAAATTAGTTAGTAAATTATATTAATTTTTTTTTGTTATTTTTAAGTAATATTTCCAGAATTCTAGTTTGTCTCAGTTATGTTAGCTAGTATCATTTTATGTCTGCTACTATTTCTTCTCCTTTATGCCTTTTTTTTCTTCTTTTCTTCTTCTGCCATCCAGTCTTCTCTTGCTCTCTCATCTTTAGCAATCACAGACTTTACTTTTACTTTTACTTTTCTCTTTGAAGGCAACAAGATTTACACATTAGCTCTCCATGACAGATTCTAGGAAACTAAATTGGGATCCTAATTTCTCACCTAATATATTTCATTCTAAAAGCTTACCAGAATTTTAGTTTCTCAGAAACTTACTACTGTGAGAAAGTACACTGAGATAGAGAAGGTCTAGCTGAAGACATTTGAGACAGCTCCAGGGAAAGCTTACCAGGTTGGCATTGATAGTCTCTGTGGAGCAAACACAGCAAGCAAAGCAGTCTGTTAATGGTGCCCTCCACCTTCTAATGTTTGTAAGGAGATGCAGCATTTCTGGATTAACATAAGCTTTTTAAATGTCAGAATGTTTCTGCGTAACTCTGCTAAGCCTGCCTAAAAATAGATTGTGAAAGAAGATGAAGCAATATGTAGATTGTCACATGGTTTTGTCCTCTGTTTCTCTATCGGTTTGTTGTCGATAAATTGTAATAGCAGAAGACCTCGTAGTGAAAACTGCTTCACCTGGATAAATCTCCAATATCGTACGACAATAATAGATCTGATTAACACTGGAAATTGTGTGTGCTACCAGATTTGCTCACAGTAAGTATGTAAGTGAGCTCTTGACCTAAGAAGAACATACATAGACACTTGTTTTCCCAGTATTTTTGTCAGGGCCTCCCTTGTTACAGTGTTAAGTTAAAATCATGGTTAAAAAAATAGCACTTTCCTAAAGCAGATTGTCAACTCTACCACGCTATATGATTGCAGTGTTTACTGCGGTTGCTGTCTATAACAAAGATAGCACTGTATCATAACTAATTTTTCTTTCATGCTCTCCATTTTCAATTCCTCTGTAGTGTTTTACTTGAGAAAAAAAGATTAGGATTTTCTTAAGTGTCAGGGGAGTTAAGTACTACAAATCAAAAGGAGCTGGGCGCATACACAGAAGTAGTTGCTTTAAAAAAGTATACCCTAAATGTCTTTCCTTAAATTTACCCCATTGAGAACTAAGTTGATAGGAAGTTATCTGTTTAAATGAAACAGCTTAGCTTTTTTTTTTTGCCTTTTTTTTTTTAACTAGGCAAGCATAGGCATCTCCTAAGTGTCATATATACAGTTTGGTGTTCACGAAAATTCTGTGGAACTAAATTTTTGCTTCCTAATATATCTTTCTTTGGCTGTTCAAAGTTTTAGAATGGTTAGTTCTTTAATAACATTTTACAAATTAAACAAATTCATGATTGAGAGTAAAATCTTTGATTTTGATACCCATGATATTATTCTGCGTCATTAGGAAGGGGAAAAGGGAATCCTTCAATATGGGCAAGACAAAGACTTCCTATTGTTCAAATAACGTACAATTCTATGTACTTTATCTGCATAATTTTACTGTTTCTAGAAGGAAATATTTTCTCTAAAGAAAGCATTTATGATTTTTTTTTTCTTCAAATCTGCTTCCCCTTTTCCTCACGAAAAAGCTCCATGTGGCCTTTGGAATAGAGATAAGGGGGATTACAGGGTGTTAAAGGATCCTGCCCTGAGAGCCTTTGTCTATATTCTGTGGAGTTTTTCTTATCAGATCTGATTGCCCAGGCAATGGACTGTATTGAGGCTTTCCCCCCACAGGCAACAAGGACTGCCAAGAGGTGATGTGTACTCTCATTTTGTCTTAAGCAGCAGTCCATGTGCAGCTGGGGATGACAGCTGTGGAAAACACCACAAAGCCATCTTCACGCTCAGTATCAGCATGGCTAGGGAGACCTTCCACTCAGTTGGTTGTGCTGTGGCCTCCTTTACATCCGCAGCCCTTTGTGCATAGACATCGGTAGCCATAGAAATTATCTTTGAAGCCCCACCTACCCACGCTGAAAAAAACAAAGACACCCACGGCCGTCTATGAAGGAAAGTTGTCCAGAGGTCTGATACTATGATAAATAAACTCCTGTTTGTACTGGCTTGCCCTCCAAAATTTGTCCTATATATTAATTATCCTCTCATAGCTTATATATCACATAAACAAATAGGAAACTTTGCAAAAATTGCTCATGGGTCATTAGATCCTCCTTCCACTGTTCATATTCTTTCCTGCAGTGCTAATGTTTTCAATGTTAGGAACTTATATATAGTTTTTTATGAAATAACAGTACTGGAACCCCATTGAATATGGTTGGTTCAGCACGTCTCTGGGCAGCTTGCAAATACCCTTTCAGTTTGCATTAGTATATTTCCAGTCTGAATTTTCTTTTACTTTATATATATTAAAAAAAGACTTTTAAAAAGAACAAGAAGAAAGTTGGATGTTTCCTAAAGCAACATTCAAAGCAATTAAATGAAACCTTTTTAACAGCATGATCTTTTTCATTTTCACTATCACCTCCTTAGCCTTAAGTAAAAACCAAAAGAGACCTTTGAAAAATGATGATTTTTTTGTATTTAATATGTGATCTTTTCATGTTTCTGCTGTTGTATGCTTTTGAGCTGTCTAACAACTATGGATATGTAGCAGCAGAAGGGCAAACTTGTCTCATATCCTGTGAAGAGGTGACTACCTGAAGTGTGGGTATGAAAGGAAGTATAAGAATTCTCTGAAAGGTTTTACTACAGAGAATATAGGACTGAGACCTTCATCTAACCCTGGATGCACATTATTCTTAATAATGCATATCTGTACATTTTTTCATAGACTTTAAGTAGTGAGCTTACTAAAATTGACAATATTTTACAGAAAAAGAAAAAAAAAGGTAATGTTTCCTGTATCATTCACAGTTCTTTAATTTGTGACATATCACTTTTATCTCTTCTTGCTTTAACACCAGATTTGGTTTAATTAAATTTATGTCAAATGAACACATGAAACGAAAGGAAAATCAGAAAGCCTGCAGTTGCCCATTAGTGAGTCAGTGACTGCACAGTGAAAGGCTTTTGAAGCCTGGCTTATTGCCAGAACAAGCTTGCAATGATGCTCAGAGACACCCATGATGCTTTGAAGGAAAGGACTTAGCTGACCTGAACCCACTCTGTGGAATCAGTCCAAATCCTCACGGACTGGATGTAAAATCTATAATAAGTCTCTGTCTTCAACCATTTACCTGTCAAGTGAAAAGAGAATGTGAAACTACTATATCTGTACATAATTAATTAGAATAAATCATTCTTTATTCTGCACATGCTTAAAAATATTACAAGTCCCAAACATTTTTAACCCATTAGATACACATTTATCACTAATCAGACTTTTTTTTCTTTCGAAAGTGGATCTACACATCTGCAAAATATGAAATATGACTGCCTTACTTTATATGCACTGGAAGTAAAGTGTGTTGACCATCAGAGTGTCTGTTAGAATTCAGTCCTCTGAGATCCTGAGAGTCACGGTCCAACTATGGCAAAGTGAAGCAGCATACATCTAAAGTACTTTGTGGATCTGTGATGAAGACACTCAGCACTTTTCAGATGGGTACCACTGTGTAGCTGCTATCAGAGGACAATCAGGCTCACACAGGCTAAAGAGACTGCTAAGGAGCTTCATGATTCTGGTCTGTGTCTTAACAATAAAGCCTGTTTTTAGGCAGAAACTATTGTGGTGTACGGTAGGTTATGACTCTGTTTATTCTGTGTAAAACCCAGGTATGCTTCACAGTGAAAAAGTGTTTGCATGGTCAGCTTAATCTGCTATCAAATGGTTAAGAAAAGGCCCTCTCATTTCAGAATTAAAGCCTCTGTACAAACAGCTGGATTGAATACCAGCTCAAAGGTAGCTGTTCTATATTCACTTTCCACACT
>NW_010431517.1:22502-28227 GCF_000710305.1 Buceros rhinoceros silvestris
CTATAAATATATAAACAGACAAAGTGAATTTAGACAATCTGTTATTTAAAAGTAATCATCTTCACGCTGGGCAATTTTCAGATACTTGACTTACACAATAGAATATAATCTTGTACCGTAATTTGATAGAGTTTTGTTGACAGCTAGTAGTGAAACAAAGAATTCTCACTGTAATTATTTTCTTACTGCAATGATAAAATGTCAGTTTGCAACCAGTTTAGTAGCTGCTAAGTATTGATCCATATCTCTTTAATAGTTCTTTGGTCTGAAAGTTAGAAAAACCTACTTCATTATTAGTAGATGTGTATACCAATATAGTAGTCACATGAAAGTACTGATAATCATATTATACCATTTCAAAGCCTTCCAGAACTGTGGTACTTCTTTGCAATATTACACAAGTTACATGCATTTCTTACTACTTCGAGTCCGCTACTCAGGCTGATTCATTGAGACACACACCTTGAAATAACAGTTTCTGATTCCCAAACCAGTGCCTGGGTTCTGCAAGGGTTATGAATTAGGGTTGGAACTGGAAATAAAATCTAGTAAACTTGTAACTTGGATTTGAAAAATGAAGTTTCATACCTGAACAGAAACATGATTGTGAATATCTAGAAACAAAATAATTCCATTTATACAGTTTCTCTTTACAAGGACTAGAACAAACCTTCTCAGTGACTCCAGCTCATGATCACACTTATCCCTGTTTCACAGTGGTTTGTACATGCCACATTATTTAAATTTGGGGAAAAAAAAAAAAAAAAAAAAAAAAAAAAAAAAAAAAAAAAAAAAAAAAAAAAAAAAAAAAAAAAACAAGGAAAAGTCAAAATCATGCCAAATCTTTCACATCCAGTGAACCATTTTTCAAGTATACAACAATATTATACAAGTATTTCACTAATGTCTAGCAGCTGTCACTTATCTTCATCTTAGAAGATAACAAATTAGAAAGTACAATTTACAAACAAATTTTGAACACTTACATATGTTTGAAAGAGAAAAAAGTCATTATTTATCTAATACAAATGAAGATTTTTGTACTCATGTCAGATAGTTGTATTTTGGAGGACTGAATACATCATTACGTGGAAGCCTAAACTTAAAACATTGGGTTTTTTTAGCTTCCCCTTTGATTTACTGACTCTTTGTAGCGCTGCATCTGTTACCTGACAGCAACACATGCCTCGTGTGTCCCTCCCTGCTTGACTTTTACAGACAATAAAAATAAATTACACTTCTCACACATTAATTTTATTTCCTTAACCTCTGACCACCCACACATACAATTTGCTTTGGGCGGGGGGGGAGCTGGGGGATGTGCAGATTGTAAAGATTAAAGAAGTTTCAGTCCATACCTGTATCTCTAACATTTTCAACATATTTTGCTAAATATGATTTTGTGTAAAAAGAGAAGATATTTTCAATTTTACTCTCAGTTGAGTAAAATAACAGGAAAAAGAGTGTGAAGGTCCTAAAAACTTCATCCATGAGCTTATGATTTTCATGCTATCAAAGCTATAAAATGAGGACTCATGAACTGCATGTCAATACTTTCTGTCACTTGCATTCATCTTGATTTTAGAATATTTCTCACTTGCTGGGGAACCTAACTAATAAGATTTGAAGAATAGTTGCAATGCTTTCTAGTTCCCCACGCTGCAAGAACAGGGTGCATTCAGGAAAACAGAAAAACAGATTTTGCTTGGAGATGCCATAAGCTTGAAGTAACCAGGAAAGATGAGTTTGGTTGGGTTTTTTTTTAATGAGAGCCTCCATTCTTAAAAAGCGCAGCTGCTTCTTGTACTGAAAAAACCGCTGTCATAGTAATCCTTAAAAAGAGTAATTTTAAAAACTGAATGCTTCACCAGAGAAAAGTTCTGGTGTGAATCAACTGTGTTTTATATCATAAGTGCTTGACATCAACAGTGTGATAAAAATACTTTTGTCATGCAAAGTGACAGTTTCCATTTTACATATGCAACTTCTAATTTTGCTGCATAGATTTACATAATCACTTCAAAAGTAGATTATTTCCTGTGGGAGTGGTCCAAACCTGGCAAAACAATGCATAGATAACATGGAGAAGAAGATATAAGAAGGCAGCAATAACATCAGGTCATGCCAGTGCCAAGACACCCTTCCTGCACCTCTGACTACCCTACTGACTGGGCAAAAATTGTGGCCAGACTAACTGAGACATGGGTTAATTTTTGAAGCCACTTCAAGGATTCGAGACTACCTTTTTCATTTCCAAATTTAAAATAAAATGCGGTTCTGCACCTTCCATCCCCATTCTTTTTCTATCACTAGTATTAGTGATAACTTTTTGTCATTAAGAAAATGTTTCTTATTTTTCTTCCAAGTGTTAAAGAAAATAGAAAGCACTTGAGTAAAAAAGTTCTAATTACAAGAAAGATGGAGCTAACCCTGTGATCCTTTGCAGACATTTTCATTAGAATTGTAGTGTTCAATTAGAAACTACTGATTTTTTTTGTTTGTTTGTTTTCTCCCTCATACGTCATGGTGTTTGAATTGAAAGATTCCCTAGCTAGGGTGTTCCATTGTATTTCTGAGTTTTGTTATCATTTACAATATCACCTCCACAACATGGATGACGTTTCTAGGCTTGCTCAAAATTGAGGAGCATCCCATTTCCTTTTTGAAAACAAAAAAAAAAAAAGGAAAACCATGAAGGGAAAAAATGGGAGCATAATTCCAATTTCTGCCAAAATGGCATATTTATAGAAAATACAAAATAAATCTCTGTATCAAGAATGATCTGACCAGAATATATCACCACCTGTCAGACGAAGGAAAAAAAAATACCTGCCCCATTTGAAATCCATCTCTTATATAAATGTCACAGAGTTTCAGAGCTGGATGACAACTTGAATTAAGGAATGATCCAAATCTCACATTTTTTCATTATATTTCCACAGCTTTATTTTTTTCTTAAAGAATTGCTTCTCTTCTAATGTATATTGTAACAAAATGAATTTAGCAAACTGATAAATGCATGCAGAATATTCTGAATTCAAGTTAGTCATTCTTTTTTTAAAATAATGTTTTCAGAGCATAACTTGTGACGTGGGGACAGCTGCTTTTTAACAGCCTGGTTCTATCAGAATGTTTTGATGAAAGTCCAGATTAGAATGCAATCTTACACCATGCAATGTGTCTTTGCAAGGCAGGGGAACTTCTTGAAATTAAAATTAATCAATATCTCAACCCATTTTAAAAATACTCAGATCTATGCCATTCTTTAAATGGAAGAAATTTAATCTGCGCAGATCAACACAGATGGTTGTTAAAAGTGCAGTCATTTTTTAACATCCTGAATTACAGAAATGATCATTACTACAAAAGACTGAGTGCAGATTTTTGATGATCAGAGAGACAACTTCTCATCGAATCATGTAGTAAAGCATAGCAAGTGAACCAAGATCCTTCCCAGAGTTTGTTCTGTTGGGGATTTTTGTTTTTCTTTCAAAGATGTATTGATTTAAGATATGAAGGTTCAAAAACAAGACAAGGAAAACCACAGATTCTGTTGAAATTAAAACCCCTCCTGCATAAGCCATTTGGTCATTTCTGTGGCTTCCTACAGGAAGCAAACAATGGCATCACCTAACATGGCCATCAAAAATGCTTTCAGTTACAGTTTATGGATCAAAGAGCATCTTTCTTGGTGAATCTTGACTTCATAAATTCCCTTTCCTTTAAACATGCTTTATGATGGAATTACAATCCATTTGCTGTTTTTCTCCAGCAAATATAATTTTAGAGTTCCTAGTCAATTTATGACTTACAGAACAAGTCTATAACTCTCGGTTTATACACTTCACAGTATTCCTGAAACAGCTGCTGCCTCAGTTTAAAGTAACATGATAAAAGAAACATCTTTTGGTGCATAGCGTTCTTTAACGCGGAGTTACTGCAGCAAAACCACTTTACAAATATGGAATTAAGGAGGAGAGGGGAGAATCCTCAGCACATTAATTTTCTTTGCAAAACACCTAATAGGTTGTGTAGTTCAGAAAATGTTGTTATCTGGGTTAGAAGAAGGAGTAAGAGATGTGTCTCCTGAGAGAGAGAGAGACAGAATTAAGTGCTGGTTAAGAATATGTAGCGAATCTATGTCCCTGCTTTTACATACACTACTTAATATCAATGGGATGAGAAAGGGAAATCTGACAGTGTAGTCACTTAGAGTTTGCAATTCAGTTGTCGTGTTGAAACTTACTATAGGCATGAGCAAAATGTGGTGTGAAGAATTTGTGGCTTGATATTTTACTGGAAAAGCGAACTTTGCAACTGCGTATGCCCGTGATTGCTATTTTTTGCACACCGCTGTAGACAACAATAAAAAACAAAAAGCAAGAAACAAAAACAAAAACAAAACCACCTCTGAGGTATTTGTAACGATGGCAAAATTTTGCCTTTCTATGCTGTTTTTGTCATCTGCTTGTATCTGGCTTTCTATACGAACACATATTTTTGCATATATTTTGTTTATGTGTGAGCCTTGGCATTTTAGACATCTCCTGCAGAGGCCCCTTAGTACCATATGCTTCTGTTTTTCTTCATTGTGTGATGTGATCTCTTCTGACTGTTACATGCACGTGAAAGGACAGTGGGCTTTTGGGGAAGAAGAAACCATGCTTTAAGAGAGCACACGTCGGTTAGTCTTCAGTTGTTTGGAGCTGATTGGATCTGACAAGTGTTGTAGCTACTCATCGTAATGGATGTCTCTGCTTTAGCAGAGGAGAGGTGAAAAGGATGTAATTCCCAGTGGAAGAAGGCAACATGAACCATTATTTAATTACCGGCTAATATAAAAATCCCTTGGAATCCCTTATTGGTTTGCAGACGTGCCTCTTCCTTTATCTGCAAGGCAACAATCATGGCTTTTAATGCAGCACAGACAGCTACGCCTATTAGGAAAATAGTTCCCAAAAGATACAATATGCTCATTCCCTCTTTTAAGAAGCACAGCAGCCTGCATAGATATGCCATCAATTCTTGAAATCTAGGAATCACTCATGTTTTTATCCTGCCTAAAAGATTATTTTTCTTAATGCACAGCTTGAAATACCTATTCCACATTCAACAGCAACTTTATCTGACTTACAGAGGATGTTTTCTTTATTCATCAGGAGGGCTTGATGACTTCTCTGATCGAATTCCTGGACCTTGTCTCTTTACAGCACCTATGTTTTGATTCAGGTCAAAACACACGTGGCCCATTTTTCTGTGAAATTGAAATTCACCTTTTTTTTTTCTCATCTGGAAAAAAAAAATCTTTCATTTTGTTGCTTTGGGAAAATCAGACTTGTCCTTTGCTTTACCTCCATTATGAGCTTCGTATGTGTCTAGGTAGTAAAAGACAACAGTGTCAAAACTGATGTTCAGACTTAAATACTGGAAATACAGCTAAGATTCCACATTCAGAGTTAAACTCAAAATACAATTAAGATTTCATAAATTGGAGACAGTAAAAAAAAAAGCAAGCTAAGAAAACAAACAAAACCCAACAAACAAACAAAAAAGCCCCCAAAAACCCTAACAAGGTACTGCTCAAGAGAAATGCAGCCAAAGTTTTGGATGCTCAGTAGTCTCAACTGTTTTCAGTCAAATATACACATTCCTGCACATTGCTGAGTTTAGAATTTAATTTAATTTAATTTAATTTAGTTATATATATTTTATAAGTATGTATATT
>NW_010431518.1:0-556 GCF_000710305.1 Buceros rhinoceros silvestris
ACACAGGAAGGGTAATTGAAACCCATCACAGTGTTCAGAAAAATTATCAAAAGGACTCTTCTCCATACATCTGCAAAAGCGGTTAGATGAAGAAATGCTGTATATTTCAACAGAAGTGGCAGTGAGACTCGCTTTGTGCCGTGCGGAGATTCTCAGTAATAAGGCACAAAGCCGGCTGGTAAGAGAGCCGGGAAACTCTGGCTGTTTAACCCCATCTGCATGCCTGAATTCGCATTTTCAGGCTACCTCCAGCAGTATGTACTGTCCCAAGGGTCTCCCTCACCCCGGACTGAGGGAACCCACGGGTAGCTCCCAAGTTCTCCCGCTCGGTGATGGTCTCCTTCCTCTGCAGGGATGCTCCGGGATGCCCCAAAGGGAAGCGCTGCCTGAGCCGGGCGTTCGAGGAAAGCAGAATTCCCGATACTCGTAACCACTGTTTTCTGAGGACAAGCGGGGCTTCTGCCTCAGGACCTCCCACCCGTCCGCTCGACCACGTTGGAGGAGGAAGAGGAGGTGGCGGGGTCCGGTTGCCGGCGGTGCGGGACAGGGATCCCCG
>NW_010431519.1:0-290 GCF_000710305.1 Buceros rhinoceros silvestris
ACTGGGGAGCAGGGAGGGATGGGGAGGGGGGGCACGGGGAGAGCCGAGGGGGTCAAAGAAGAAACCGCTGTACAGTTTGGCCATGTCCAAAGTCAGTATTATTACAATATACTCTGACAAAAATAGAATCTCATTTCATATCAATACAACAACAACAACCAAAAAAAACCAACCCCAAAAAAGCAGTTTTCTGTCCTGTTACCACTGGTGACATATCGAAACGCGCTATGTACAGTTACAGCAGCCAGGTAAAACCCTGCGGGGGAAAGAGGAGGGGGGGTAGGACAGAT
>NW_010431519.1:475-710 GCF_000710305.1 Buceros rhinoceros silvestris
AAAGGGAAAAATAAAGGGGGAAAGGGCCTCTCGCCCCCGGGCACGGCTCCTGGCTTCGGCCGGGGAAGGGCGCTGGAGGTAGCGAAAACGTAATACTCAGTTTATGGGTGCGGTTGAGTGTTTTTGTTGAAAAACAAGAAAATTATATTAAAAACAAAGAAGAAAAAAGTAGAAGGAAGAAAAAGGAAGAAAAAAGAAGAAAAAAAGAAAAAAGAAAAGGAAGAAAAAAGAAAAG
>NW_010431520.1:0-826 GCF_000710305.1 Buceros rhinoceros silvestris
ACCACGAGCGCTGGCCGGGAGGGAGCGGGTGGAGAGGGCCCTGGGCATAACGTGGGGTGACAGGGGGAAATCCCGAATGCTGACATATATTTTAAAAAGGAAAGAAATAACAAAAAAAAATTAAAACCAGAACAACCAACAACAACAACAAACCAAAATAAAACAAACCCAACCATCTGATTAATAACACAATGAAAAAATCCACCCAAATATTTATTTTCCGCCTTTTTTTTTTTTTCAGTCGTGTCGCGTCTTTCCCCATCCTCCCGCAGAATGTTTGTAAAATAGCATTAAAGATTTATGCGGTCCCTTTGGCTGGAGGGAGGAGGCGTGACCACGTCCTGAAAGTGTCCCGATTACAGCCATGACACCAACATCTGTGCTGGGAGGGGAGAAAAGCATCTCTTTCGTAGCCCGAGGCTCAACTGCGGGATCGGTATCCACAGAGGGGAGGCAGGTGGCAAAATGATGGGGGTGGGGGTGTAAAATAAGGCCTTTACAACAGGAATCAAATTAAAAAAAAAAAAAAAATCAAGCAATCCTTTCCATCCTGTGACAAGAGGCAAAAGCTGGACACGGAGAGGGGGGGGAAAGGGTTGTGTTTTCTCAAGGAAAAAGATTATGAGCTTTGATATTTAGCAGTCTCTGTGGATCTGCATTTTATCCTAGCTCATATCTGTACCCCAACAGTCTCGAAGCAGACCACAGTTTCTCCCTCCATCCCTCAGCGCACACCCCCCCGCACCTCGAAGTTCAGCTCTTGTACTTACACGTCTCTGTGCGACAACACTCACCCTCTAGCTGTGGGGGACAGTGGAAGTAGAAC
>NW_010431521.1:0-604 GCF_000710305.1 Buceros rhinoceros silvestris
CACATGGTACCCATCGGCATGCCACTCCCTGAGGGTCAGCTCTGCCTTTCTCTGTGAGCAAATCGCCCTCTCTGGCTTGGAGCAGCTCTTGCTCAGCCGTGTGTTGATGTGGCTAATCCCAGGCAAAGTGCAGGCTCGGCCCTGTGCTCCACATCACCAGCAAAACAAATATGCTAAAGCAGCCAGCTAATTATTGGAAATACAGAGCATAGCATGAGGTGCGCAGACCCTGCTCATGCGGGCACCGCAACCTGTTATAAAAGTGCTGCTCTGCTCAGATTTATTTTCCCGATCCCATGGCTGACAACACCCAGGAGCTGTGGTGGGGGCAGCACTGATGCTCGGAGCCCAGACCCCCATCCCTACTGCCTATCCATCACATGGCTGGGGGGTCTTCCCTGGGTAGGGACTGCCTGCCCCCTCTATGGTCCTTCCAGCCCTTCCCTGGCTCCAGGAAAAGCTCTCACTCCTGCAGGTCATCACAGCACTAAGTCAGGCCCTATGGTTTTTCACTGCAAGCTCCCATCCCACGTAACTCTCATGTTCCTCGGAGGCAGCTCATGCCCCTTTCTTGCCATGATATAAGCGATTATTAATGCATTAG
>NW_010431521.1:722-6084 GCF_000710305.1 Buceros rhinoceros silvestris
AATGTCTTTATAAGTCAATAGCATTAAGTATTTAATTACCCATTGGGATGAATCAATGGGCTCCTTTCTTTGCTCTACAATTAAAACCGAGCAGGAGAGATGAGGGTAATTTTCAGTCTGCTTTAAGCTTCCTCTGCTGTTCTGTGCGTGGGGAGATGAGCTAGTGGCTTGTAAGGGACGGGAAGGAGAGGACTTTTCCCCAAGAAACCATGTTCTTGCCTCCCTCTCAGGATGCAGGCGTTATGATCACACATTCACTTGGCTTAACGAGACACCACGGGGTCGTTCAGGACCAGCTTTTGGGTCTGACAACACCGACAGTAAGAAAATTATTGCTCTGAGTCTTATTTTTAACTACAGTCGTAGGAAGATTGAAAGCAGTGGTTTTAACTCAAACCTTGACAGTGGGAATTTCCGTGGCGAGAGCTGGTGAGTGAAACAGCCCGACATGACGCTGGGGTGAGGCACAAACAGCCCAAGAGTGGTCCAGGCTGGGGAAGTACTTCTAGCTCTTATTCTTAACCTCTTTTTGATGGAGCTCGCTCCAGAGGCCAGGGCAGATGGAGGGTGAAAGCTGGGTGGGCTCAGCATGCCTGGCGCCGTGCTGGTCAGTCCCAAGCTCTGACCTTCCCTGGGCTTTCAGGTGGCCTGTACAGCTTGGCACCAGCCTGGGTCACTTGAGTTCTGCAGGTACAGTCAAGCACGAAGTGACCCTCTCTAAAAAGCTCAGCTTGTGGCTGGACCACTCGATGCAACCACAAAAGCCCTTGGGGTGGCTGATCCCTTGCACTGGTGAGTTGGGACAGGAGCTTTGCAAACCTTGTGGATGGGGCTTGGAGAGCACCTTTTGCTGGGACAACACAGCACAGCAGCTCCCAGGGGAAACACTAGATCGTTTTCCACTAAAGTAAAGAAACCTTCTGGCACATTTTCCATGGGCACCGACGCCTGTTTCTGAGGGAGTTTTGACTTGGCTCTGCTGGCAGGGACCTGTCACCTCCCCTGGCAGAGGCTGGGACACCTTGTACTGAGGACATGTACATGTGTGTGTGCCTGGGGGCTGTAATGGTGGCCCTGGGAGCAGCAGCACTCACTGGGGCTGCTCTCCCCAGTTGCATTTAGCTCTGTCCTGCTTTCCGAAGTAAGGAGATGGGGAAGGCCCAGGGTGCCACACTGCTCACTGCCTTCGCTGAGCGGTGGGTGCATGCAGCTCCCGCGGCAGGGCCGAGCTCAGATACAAACACAAAAATGGGGCGAGCGGAGACTCCTGCTTTTCTGGTTTGGACTCAGCAAAGATTCAGTTTTTTGTCTGAGAAGGAAAAATTAAAAAAAAAGCTCCCCTGTTTTGGATTTGTTCCAGGCAGAGCGTCTGCCTTCTGCTGGCCCTGCGCCCAGGAGCTGCTGTGAAATGGAAATAGCCCAACACAAGCCTGTGAGCAGAGGGAGCTTCCAGCAGGTTAAATCTGAGTGAGGAGAGGCAAAGCCCCGGGTCACACACTGCTGGCCTGTGCCACGGGTCCGGTGTGCTGAACCACAAGCGGTTTGCAGATGTTTTACCTGGATCTCTTGACAATCATTTCTGGGGACCTGGTGCTTGTCTGGATCCCATTCCCTATTGCCCCTGCTCTGCGAGATGAACAGGACACACAGAAAGGCCTTGTGCAAAGAGGACCTTACCCACCCTGGGATGTCTCCACACAAGTCCTCAAAGCCTTCCCAAGCACGGGGAGATGTGCAGTTGCATGGGTTGGTGATGTGTGCTGGCTGCTGACCTGGGATGGCCTGTAACTTCTCCCCAGGTTGCCTTCCCCCCGGGTTATAAAGGCGTTGGTACGCACTGCTTCAAAATGCTTTCCTGTTCCCATCTCACCCACTTGCTCCATCCTGATGGAGAGAGGAGGGTGCTCCCAAGCTCCCCTCTCGCCACTCAAATTGTTCCACATCTCCCTAGCCTGGTTTCTTTTCTTTATCTCACACCTAATGCAAGTCCTCTGTGTTTCAGTCCCACTTCTCTCCTCGCACCATTTTTTCCAGGGCTGCACTTGTTCCTCCTGCTGAGCAGAGACAGAGGGGAGTCCCACCTGTCCCAGAGGCTCTGGGCAGCTGTGTGGGCTGGCTGGGGTCTCACAGGCAGGCAACAAAGTCCTGCTGCCCACTCCAGGCAAGGGGTGTTAGGAAGAGGAACCGGACTGCCAACAGAAAACCCCTTTTTCTCTGCAGGGTACCGAGAAATGATCTCTTTGAGCAAAACTCAGAGGTCAGAGGAAAACTACACGCTGCATATACGAAACCCCTTGTGTGAGTCACCAGGACAAGCCTCATCCAGGAGGGATGGGCTGGGTTATCACCTACCAGCAGCTGTGTCACACCAGAAGGTGTGTCTGGCCCCAGGGGCCCTCTCCAATCCCTGAAGCATCCCACCTTCAGAAAGGATGCTCCCCAGAGAAGAAATCCCATACTCTGCCAGGCACTTTCATCCCTGAAACCCACTGGGTCCCGAGGTGCTCATTTCAAGGCACAGGATGTCGGCTGGTATAAAACCACTGAAAATAAATGCCATTTGTCAAGGCAAAGCTTGTGCCCACTTCACTTTTATTCTTCTCAAGGGCTCTCCTCTGGGCATGGCCAGGCAAGTAATGAAAAGACTTAATTAGCATATGACACAGTCCTGTCTCATTGGATGCCCTGTGTTAATCACGGCAAGGGGAGAGTTTTCTCTGCCCACAAGGTATTTAGGTGAGCTGTGTGCTTGGGAACAGAGAGGACAGGTCCTGCGTGCCATCAGCCAATCCATCAGCTGATCTGTGGTACCCACTGGGGCGGCTCTGGCTGGCAGCAGGTGATGGGCAGGGGAGAAGGGTTAGGTGGGCATGGGGGAGGAGAAGATGCTTTGCTGGTGGGACATGGGAATGCTCAAGAGGTTTTAAGCAGCATCTAGACCTGGGATGGGTAAATTTGCTTTTTCCTGCTGTCACCTTTGCCATACCCTGCCCGTGCTGGGCCACTGCTCAGACCATGTAACAGCTGAGCTGTGACACCAAGGAAGCAAGGCTGGGACTGGGGAACTCAGGCCCACGTTTGATGGCTTTTTTAGCTTGTTTCCCATCTCTGAGCACCCACAGCATGTTTGGTTTGAGGTCCCTGATAGTTTTCTGGCAGCAGATGCCTGCACAAGCCACAGGTAAAACTTTTCTGACTGTGCTTGGCTGTTGCTTCTATCTGGTGGCTCCTCTCAGACCTCCTCCGCGTCCCCAGATCTCCTGGGAGAGATGCCGCAGGCAGGGCGGGATGTGCTGCTCAGCTGTCCCCCATCCCCGCCCCGAAGGGTGTTTCAGGGATCCCGGGTAACCCCGCGGGCTCCCACCCGGGCTCCCACCCGGCACAGCCGTTGCAGCCTTTTGTCACCATCTAGTGGAAACATCCAGCCGCGACCAGGCACAGCCCGAACAGGGCGTTTGGGGACACTCCGACCCTTCACCCCCCGGGCTGGTCACCCGTCTTGCCTGGCTTTTGGCCCCCATTTGTCTCGCAGTCCGACTCCTTCCCTGCCCTGGGCAGCGGCAGGCAGGCAGGGTGGCCCCAAGGGACAAGGCTCTGCTGTGCCAGAAACTGTGAATCCTTGGGGTCTCCATCAAACCATCTAAATTCCCTTTAACTGTGTAATTATATCAATGCTCCCAAGCTGCAGACATACTGCAACAAGAGACAGCCATAAAAGCACCTAAAATACATCTGCTCCACAAATAGAGCTGCTAAATCTGCTCTTTTGTCCATTTACTCCTCACTGATGCTACTCTGCAGAGCTCCCTTGGCCATGAAACTTCTGGCGGTGCCTGCAGAGGAGCAGGGCTGTGCTGTGCCACCAGGATAGCCTGGGAACATGGGGTGTCCCCAGAGAAAGGCTGGCCTTGCTGCCGCTCCAGCATCCTGCTGCCCACTGCTAGGACTGCCTGGAGGTCCTGACTGCAGGTGGGAGACAGGGAACAGCCCAGCCTAAACACCGGCATCTGCAGTGCCCTGGGTACCTTCATCCCTACAGCATCCCAGGCTCTTTATGGTCACAGCAGCGGCTGGTAGGGTCAGGCCATGTCCGGACCTGCTCAGCGGTGCGCGGATGAACACAGTCCGTGGATTAACGCAGCTCTGTGGGCAGCCTCGGTTCTTGTTCCTCTGCACACGGATGCTGCACTCCTTCTCCCAAACACTTCAGAGGTGCCAGTGCCAAGGACAACCTGCCAGCGCTGAGCACACTGCTGGGAGAAGAGATGGAGCACAGGCCATACCAAGATGTCCCCTGCCAGGGCTGGGAACGGAGACTGGGCAGCTGCCAGACCAACCCTTTGCTGATCCCACCACTGGCACCACGTTTTTAGACACATGCAGTGTCTTGGCTGCCAAAAGTGCCTGTGGCTGAAGCAACAGTTGTCCCTTTCCCATGGCAAAGCAGCTCCTGCAGAGGAACCAAGGCCAGCCCGGGCACTGGCAGCAGAGCTGTACGACCAGTGATATACTGCTCCTCATGCAGGCAAGGTAAAGAGGGCGCAATCAGCTCTTGCTTCAGACAGTTAAAAATTGCTGCCAGGCCTCTCCTTCCTCCATCTCCATCACCCTGCACCCCCTATGGGCCACCCTAGTATGTGTAACTGCTTCCCAGGGCACTCAGGGACAGCTCCTGCAATACACGGTGGGACATGAGTCAGATGTTGCTGTTTCACATGCAGCTGCCCTATACAAGGGGTTTCCCCAGGTGGGATCCCCATCTGCCTGCAGATGAGACCGGGGGTGGGACAGGAGCAGTGTACGCCTCTGTTCCAGCTCCTTCCCTCCCCATAGTGGCTGATATGACAATGTCTCCACAGGTGGCTTACTCCTGGTGAGGCTGACTGATCCCATCTCCTCTCCGTGAATGGGTGCTATCAGCCATGGCACTGCCTTCCTGGAAGCTGCCTCCCCTTAACCAGGAGAGGAGAGAGGCACTAGGACAGCCTAAGAGCCAGGTATATTGCCTCTCCGATAGCGTGACCTCACCACAGTGCCTTTCTTTCAGGTGGCACAGAGCAACCCCTGGCCCCTCAAGGGCCTTGCAGCACTGCACCCATTGACAGTCGGGCTTTTTTTGTCTTTAGGAGTGTCTATGATGTTGTGTTCCCCTTCTCTCAAACAGGCCTCGTAAGGGCAAACTGCTTTCGTCACACGTGTACCTCAGGAGCCCCCAAGAGCTGGCTGGAAGCCCAGTTTGAAGTGGGAAGGGTCTTAACGCAGCGAGGAAGCCTCCGCAGTAGAGGCCATTCAGGTTCTTGGGGAGCACCATGTCAGGCAGGGGCAAGACAGCACTCAGCCCTGCCAGCAGACTGGCAAGTTA
>NW_010431521.1:6240-6504 GCF_000710305.1 Buceros rhinoceros silvestris
GCAGGGGAGCCGCACCCTGCCCTGCAGTCATTCATACCCTGACTTTATAGCCACTGCGGTAAATCTCCCTGGGAGAAAGCTGGCGTCTTCTTCCAATGAACGAAGCCAAACGCTCTCACCCAGCAAGCACAGGGTTATTACTTCCCCAGCACCGGGCCTTTTCTCCACGCTGGGAGCCAGTGGAGGGCGGCAGCTGCAGGGTGCTCCCGGGCCAACTGCAAGCCCTGCAGCTGCGCAGCGACCAGCTCCCTGGGACGCTTCTTC
>NW_010431522.1:0-248 GCF_000710305.1 Buceros rhinoceros silvestris
GGACATGTTTAGGACACACTGGGGACAGGGGGACATGGTGGGGACATGGTGGGGACACGTTCAGGACACACTGGGGACACGGTGGGGACACGCTGGGGACATGTTCAGGACACACTGGGGACACGGGGACGCAGGGGGACATGGTGGGGACATGCTCAGGACACACTGGGGACAGGGGGACACGGTGGGAACATGGTGAGGACATGGTGGGGACACGCTCAGGACACGCTGGGGACAGAGACACCGGG
>NW_010431523.1:0-249 GCF_000710305.1 Buceros rhinoceros silvestris
CCTCCTTTCCCTGGAACAGGGACTCCTTCATCTCCTCCTTTCCGACCAGCCCAGTCCCTCTCCCCGGGCACCGGGGCCCTCCTCGGAACGCTCCCCCACCCAGTCCCTTTCCCGGTCCCCCCGCACCCTATTTCCGGTCGCAGGGACACCCCTTAGACCCCTGTTTTTCCCAGCACCGGGCCCCCTCTGGACGCCACCTCATTTGTCACTGAGATGCCATACACACCCACCCCCCCGACCTCCATCGCT
>NW_010431523.1:361-702 GCF_000710305.1 Buceros rhinoceros silvestris
AGATGCCACACACACCCACCGCCCCGACCTCCATCGATCATCCTCCATTCCTGGGCCCTGGGACCCACCATGACACCCCTTTCCTGTGCACATGGATCCCCTGGACCTCCCTTTCCAACTACACTGGACAGCCGCCTGGGTACCAGCATCCCGCTCAGACCTCCCTCACCCCGAGACCCTTCCTGGGACCCCGCTGGAGGCGGGACCCCGCCTTTACCAGGAACCAGGG
The DNA here is from genome assembly GCF_000710305.1 of Buceros rhinoceros silvestris. Taxonomy (NCBI): domain Eukaryota; kingdom Metazoa; phylum Chordata; class Aves; order Bucerotiformes; family Bucerotidae; genus Buceros; species Buceros rhinoceros. The sequence continues at coordinate 591 of NW_010431523.1, forward strand.
TACACCCCTGCCCAAGACCCCCTTCCCAGTCCCCCAGACCCTCCCCTGACTCTGCTTTTCTTGACACTGGGACACCCCTAACCCAGACACACCTCACTGACCCACATCCTCC
>NW_010431523.1:995-1199 GCF_000710305.1 Buceros rhinoceros silvestris
CCCCTCCCTGCGCTACTTCCGTGTCGCAGTGTCGGAGCCCAGCCGAGGGATGCCCCAGTTTGTGGCTGCAGGGTATTTGGATGGGAACCCCATGGGACAGTACGACAGTGAGCTGGGGAGGTTCGTGTCCCGGCCAGACTGGGTGAAGGAGGCTGTGGAACCCCAGTTCAGGGACACCCTGACCCGGATCGAACAGAAGAAACA
>NW_010431524.1:0-208 GCF_000710305.1 Buceros rhinoceros silvestris
TCGGGGCTGTGCCCCGGGGAACACCCGACATCGAGGCGGGTGGGGGGCTTCATATGCTGGGGATGGCTGCAGTGGGGTCCTGCCCTGGGGGCTGCCAGCTGGATGGGAGCGTTACCACAGGGCAGGTGACGGCAGAACTGATCCCCCTCCCCGCTATACCTGAGCGAGGTGGCGGAGCCCGGTGGGGTGGCGGGGACCCCCGTACGAC
>NW_010431525.1:0-1276 GCF_000710305.1 Buceros rhinoceros silvestris
CAGAGCGATGGTGTTTGTCTTCCCAAGTCACTGTTACTCATGCTGGAGCCCAGCCTTCCTGGAGACGGCTGAACAGCTGCCCGCCCGTGGGAAGTGGGGAATGAATTCTTTTTTTTGTGTGTGTGTATGTGTCTCTTGTGTGTGTGGCTTTGGCTTTACCTGTTGAACTGTCTTGATCTCAACTCACAAGTTTTCTCTCTTTTACCCTTCTCGTTCTCTCCCCAGTCTTGTCAGAGGGGAGTGAGCAAGCTGCTGTGTGGGGCATAGTTGTCAGGTGGGGTTAAACCACGACACCTGTACTTCAATGTCAATGGAGTTTTAACATCCAGTTTTAACCTTATACTTCAGTTTTTGAGGTGAGATTTGTTGACACAGTTTTGGGGGTGGATCCATGTTCTTTTTCACACCCACGTCAAATGAACTTTCAGATGCCCTGGAGCATCCCTGACATTTATGAGGAGCTTACAGGACTTACAGGAGCTCTGGACTCCTTTAGACCAGCAATGGGGAGTGATACTGGGTTCCCTAGACCATGTCTAAACATCTGTGTTTAAATAACTGTGTGGAAATGTCTACGGAAGAAATATGGAACTGAGACTACCAGATGAGGTAAGATATCAAGCTTTGAGAAAGTCAGGGTTCAGCTAAGTTGCATCTAGAGAAGCATAGTCCCACCTGAGATGTCCTAGGAAACTGAAAACATCCACATAAAGCTAACAGATAGGGTTTCCGTTCTGTTTTAGGAAGGCCCAGATCTTAAGTGTTGTGAGGACGGTGTGGTTGGCTTGGAGTCCCTAGAAGATCTCAGATGGCACTGTAAACCTTTGAGAGGGCACCTCAGCTGAGATCTAGCTCTCCACTGACTACTCCTCATATTCCCTATCTCTCAAGACACCTAAAATTACACATACACGTCCAGAGCTGAACCCAGTTCTTCATTTGGGTGAGATGAATCTTACCTCAGGAAACCAACTGGCTGGCTATGAGTTTAAGAAATTGGTACTTAAAATGATAACAAAATTCATTGTTTGATTTTGCACTTCACAAACCTGGCACAAAACTACCCGCATACTTTTCACTGTAAAATTTAAGGCATTTTGTTTTCACCCTCTCTTAGTTTTTTGCTGGTTTATTCTCCTTGTAAATTATCAATAAAATGGACTGTTTTCCAAGGAGGAGTACACACGTGTGCAGTGGAGGTATGGTCAAACATCTCCTGGCATTAGTTGGGTGTTTATTCAGAAATAGGAATTGCCCTGGGGCAGGGGCGGGGGGT
>NW_010431526.1:0-210 GCF_000710305.1 Buceros rhinoceros silvestris
AGGCAGTAGAGGCTGTTGATGGACAGGTCCGAGATGAAGTGCTCACAGGCTTTGCGGGTGATCTGTTTGCAACCTCGCAGGTCGATGAGGGTGACGTTGGAGATGCGGCGTAGGTAGAGCAGGGCCTGGTCCGTCAGCTTATTGCAGCCTGTGGGGAGAGCCCGGAGGAGTGAGGCTTGGCCTCCGTCACAGACGGAGCCAAGCGAGTAG
>NW_010431527.1:0-1183 GCF_000710305.1 Buceros rhinoceros silvestris
GGGTCTCATGGTGTCACCGGCAGCTTTGCGATGTCACCGGTGGTGGCACTGGCGGCTTCGTGATGTCACCAGCAGCTTCACAGCACCACCGACAGCGTCTCAGCGTCACCGGTGGTGTCACCAGTGACCTCATGACGTCACTGGTGGCTTCACAACGTCAACAGCAGCTTCAAGACTGTCACCGGTGGTGGCACTGGCGGCTTCGTGATGTCACCAGCAGCTTCACAGCACCACCGACAGCGTCTCAGCGTCACCGGTGGTGTCACCAGTGACCTCATGACGTCACTGGTGGCTTCACAACGTCAACAGCAGCTTCAAGACGTCATCAGCGGCTTCACGGCATCACCGGGGGGCCTGGATGTCACCAGCAGCTTCACAGCACCACCGACAGCGTCTCAGCGTCACCGGTGGTGTCACCAGTGACCTCATGACGTCACTGGTGGCTTCACAACGTCAACAGCAGCTTCAAGACGTCATCAGCGGCTTCATGGCATCACCGGTGGCCTTGTGGCGTCACCAACACCATGGTCACCACACTGTCCTCCTGAAGGGCCAGTTGTGGTGGCACCGGCACCGCGCTGTCCCCAGAGACCTCTGTGCTGCGGTGGCATCGTCACCGGTGTGGCCATGGTGGCTTTGGCCACCAGGACCCAGACGCTCTGGTGATGTCATCGCCGGTGGCATCATGGCCACCACCCCCAGGACACCCGTGATCTGGTGACATCATCACTGGTGGCCTCATGGCCACCATCACCCAGCTGCGGCCACCGATGTCCCCCAGTGCCACCGCGGGGTGTGACGGAGCTCAATAAAGGCCTGGCAGTGGCACAGGTGCAGTGGGGACAGCGGTGTCACCAGTGTCACCATGTGGTGGACGGGACAGGGGCGCCCCCCACGCTGGGAGGGGGGTGACAGGAGCCATCGTGGTGGTGGCCCAGGGGATAGGGCTGGTGGCCTGTGTCCCTCACCACGTCCCCCAGTGCCAGCGCTGACCCCTAGGCTGTCACTGGTGTCCCCAGGAGCGGGGAGGGGACACAGTGGCAGGGGTCACCCCCCCCAAGAAGCAGGACACGCCCCAGCGTCACAAAAGGGTTTACTGGGGGGGGACACGCACGCCCCAACGCTGTCACCCCCCCTGTGGGGACACGGGTGGCTGTCCCCGGGGGTGTCACCCGCGGGTGTC
>NW_010431528.1:0-200 GCF_000710305.1 Buceros rhinoceros silvestris
GACGGATCCCCCAGCCACCCTCAAAGGCAGTTTTTTGTTTTCATTCCAGCCAGCACCGTGACTTTGGACCGAGGGAGCCGGCGGTTTCAGCTGGCGGTGCTGCCTGGGAAGGTTTTGAGAAGCTGCGAGTCAAGGTCGAGCACCCGGACGCTTCCCCTGACCCCAGTGGAGACCCCGGGGCCGGAGGTGTGTGAGGTGGG
>NW_010431529.1:0-217 GCF_000710305.1 Buceros rhinoceros silvestris
GGGGCTCTGCATCCTCCCCTCCCCCGAAACAGCAGGGGGGACACACTCATGACATCCCCCGTTACTGGGGTTTTATTTATGGCCATTTCATTAATAAAGCATGGGAAAAGAGTCATTAGTTCTGGGGGTTAATTAGGGTTTCTAAACCCCTCTGTGGACATATCCTGGGCCCCCCCACACCCTGTTTCGCCTCGTGGGGAGAATTAATGAGGTTTAG
>NW_010431529.1:503-849 GCF_000710305.1 Buceros rhinoceros silvestris
CTCCCCTCAAACCTTCTCTGGAGGGTGACCCCGGGGCAGGGTCACCCAGAGACCCTCCCAAAACCCTGTGGGGACTGGTGCTGGCACCCCACAGCGTCCCTGTCACCCACTCTGGAGGAGTCTTAGCTCCTCCAGCACCCCAGGGACCCCCCAAACCCTGCAGGGACCCTTGTGTCCCCTCTGGGGGTGGGGGGGTCTGTCCCCCACCACCACAGGGACCCCCCAAACGCTGCAGGGACTGGAGCTGGCACCCCACAAGGTCCCTGTCCCCTGCTCTATGGGGGGTCACAGCCCCTCCAGCACCCCAGGGAACCCCTCCAAACCCTGTGGGGACCCGTGCTGGCAC
>NW_010431529.1:1035-1361 GCF_000710305.1 Buceros rhinoceros silvestris
GGGGGGTTCTGTCCCCCACCAACCCAGGGACCCCCCCAAGCCCTGTGGGGACTGGTGGTGGCACCCAGCAGGGACCCTGTCCCCTGCTCTAAGAGGGTTCCTGTACCCCAGCACCCCGGGGACACCCCGAATCCCGTGGGGACCGGTGCTGGCACCCCGAAGGTACCCCGTCCCCCCCGCTCTGCCGGGTCGCTGCTCCTCCATCACCCTGACGACATTCCACCCGCCTCAGGGCCGCTGTCCCCTGCAGGCCTCCCCCGCCCTCACCCTACGGGGGCGGTCCCTGTCCCCAACACCCCGCGACGCCCCGGGACCCTGTGGGCTCC
>NW_010431530.1:0-391 GCF_000710305.1 Buceros rhinoceros silvestris
GGCCTGGGGCTTCCTCTTGCTTTTCTGTTTTTCTGCTGTGCTGCCCCTGGTCTTTGCTGAACGCCCCCCTCAGGTCATTAAGCCTCTAGATTTTTCCACCTTAACTGCCTCGTTCACCGCGTTTGCGTCACATCAGCCTGGGTTTGGTAGCGAGGATGAAAACAGGGGTTAATTAATGCCCCAGTATGTTTCTCTGGCACTTTCTGGCCATTAAACTTCTTTTCCACGGAGACAGTGAGAGCCTTCAGCGCAGGTTTGAGGGTGCTGAGGCGCCGGTTGTGTTGCGTGAGCGAAGGCAGGGCCAAGGGGGGTCTGTAAGTTGGGATTTTCCTCTGGGGTCCGAGTGCTGCAGCAGGCTCCTGGCTCAGCCTTGGAGGCACCGGCTGGGGGG
>NW_010431530.1:501-1327 GCF_000710305.1 Buceros rhinoceros silvestris
CTGTGTGTGTTTGAAATCCGGTGTTGTACGAGGTGCTGCCGGCAGCAAAACATCCGGGATTGCTTCTCAAGGAGCTTCTATGAAAAGTTTTATGATGGGTTGAATCCTCACCTGGAAAATCTCCTGTTATTCCACCTGCCCGTCCTTGTTGCCTCCACAAAGGCTGAGCTCAGAATATTAAAACTGAGCTTTTTTTTTATTGGGGGTGACAGAAGGAGGGATGAAGCTTGAGCCACGTGGTGATTAACACCTCAGTGGCTGCGCTCCAGCATGTCTCGGCACGTCTTGGTGTTGCTTCATTCCCCTCTTTTGGGCTTGTCGGGTGGCGCTGGCTCCGCTGCCCTTCTGCCACGTTGCCCTGAATTCGTTGTTGTGGGCTGGAACGGTCCAGTAACGTGGGAAGACGTTCCCTCCCTGTGCCGAGGGACCTTCTCCGGGTGTTGTTAATGGGAGCTGTCGCTTTGGTGAGCAGGTCAAGCGTGTTTCACTAAGCCTCTTACCTCGAGATGCTCGTTATTATTGGAAAGCAGCGGCTCAGTTTAAATTTTGCAGTGGGATTTCTAACTTGGTCCCTGTGAGGACTTCAACTGCTCTTGTTTCTTTGCCATGGGCAGTATTTGATGTGCAGGACCAATGCAACCGTGCTTAAAGGGTGAAGCTGGAGTCCCAACCATTTCTACTTCCTTAGGATTAGGATTCCTGTTCTCGTTAACGTCTGTATTGCTGGTCTGGACGAGGGGATCCAGTGCACCCTCAGCTGGTTCACAGATGATACCCATTGGGTGGGAGTGTGGGTCTGCCGGAGGGTCGGGAGGCTCCACAGAGG
>NW_010431531.1:0-203 GCF_000710305.1 Buceros rhinoceros silvestris
CAGTCACTTGACACCCTGGACCGGGGTAAAACCAGGTTAAACACAACCCCGGGTGGCTCTAACGCCGATCCCTGTCCAGCCGTGCCAGCACTGGGGTGACTCCCCAGCTGAGCCCAGTTACTCCAGCAATCCCACCACCCCGGTGAGGCGAGGACGTCAGGCAGAGGGGGAGACTTGGGCAAGGAGGGGGCTTCCCTCAATCT
>NW_010431531.1:570-1765 GCF_000710305.1 Buceros rhinoceros silvestris
GCCGGGAGCCCGACGCGCGGTGCCCGGGGGCTGAGCCGTGCCCGTCCAGCTGACACCCCCCCATCCCGGCATCACCCAAACCCAGCTACCAAGGGACACAGGTGGGACACACTCCCTCACACACCACCTCACGAGGGACATTGCTGCCTCCTTGAGTGCCAAGGGCTTGAGCTGGCACAGAGAGACCCGGAGCAGATGGTGAACCCCGGTGACTCGCAGGAACCAGCGCTTGCAGACGTTGGTTGGGTAGAAGCGCTGCTGGAAGGACTTCAGCAGCTTCAGACCACTCCCAGGCTCTCACCACCCCCGCCTCAGTGCACCAGGGTCCAAAAACAGCGTTACAGGCTGGAGGTCGCTGGGGACCAGCGCTGGCATCTCCCCAAAGCTCCTTCTGAGGGGCTACAGGACCCGCAGCTGTCGGCTGCGCCCCGGAGGGTCCAAAAACAGCGTTACAGGCTGGAGGTCGCTGGGGACCAGCGCTGGCATCTCCCCAAAGCTCCTTCTGAGGGACTACAGGACCCGCAGCTGTCGTCTGCGCTCGGGCTGGAGACAGTCAGAGCCCTGGGGGAGCCCAACCACTCTCCCGGTCCTGCGCTCCTCCCACGAGACGCCGTTCCCACGTGGGCAGGGCGCGTGGCTGCGGAAGGGCACTGCATGGCAGCGTGGGCAAACTGGTCTGAGCGAGCAGACACCTCCATCGGCTTCAGAAGGATGAAGCCACCTTCCGGGAAGGAGCTGGGAGCTCATCTCGCCTGGCTTCGGCCATCTCAAGATGGTCTCCAGGCTCTCCTCAGCCAACGGGGAGCTGCGGGCAAAGCCACCAGAGCAGCCCCAGCATCTACAGGTGGAGATGGACCAGCCTCGGCATCTCCTGGTCAGACAGATCTGGTTCTAAGACCCTCAACGTTGAGGCTTCTCCAAGCAAGAGAAACCACACGTGGGGAGTGGAGCAGCTCTGGTGCAACGGGAGGTAACGGGACGCCGGAGCTGAGCTCAGCTCCCCGCCGCAGTGCCGTGGGTGCTGCTGGTGCTGCCCAGAGCCCTACAGTGCCACAGCAGAGTGAGGCACCAAGCGCAGAGAAAAAACCAGCCCCAACGAGTCTGGTTGTGGCTCGTTGAGGCTTCCCATGGGACAACAGTAGGGCACTGTTCAAACAAAGGGGTTACACAACCGCGGGGTGGAATAACCCCGCCG
>NW_010431531.1:1904-2300 GCF_000710305.1 Buceros rhinoceros silvestris
CCTCCCGGCGAGGACAACCAACGCACCCAGCCCAAACAGGCAGAAATCTGCCGACAGCAGCAAAACGGCAGCCAAGCACGCAAACAAACAGGGCCCCGGCACGAAGCGCTGGTGCTCCCGGTGCCCGCGAGGGGCTCAGCTGGGCCCCGCCGCAGCTGGAGCTTGGGAATCCGGAGCGTTTCCTCAAGGAGAGAAGACGGCTGCTCCATCCCTGCCCCGGGGAAGGGGCTTTCCCAGCCAGAGAGCCGGGCCAAGGGGCGCAAGGGTTAAGCCAGCGGCTTCTCCTCGAGCATCTCCCAGCCATCCACCTCCGCCGCTCCCCGGGGCGTTCAGGGGTCTTGGCGCGTTGGGTGATGGAGAGGCTGGCAGCTGGTGGCCGGGGCTGGGCCAGCCCTG
>NW_010431532.1:0-258 GCF_000710305.1 Buceros rhinoceros silvestris
CCTCGCCGCCTGGCCCGTCTCTCTCCTCCCCAGCGCCTGCCAGAGAAGCAGCCGTGCTGCTTGGACGCGGGCCAGGCTCTCCAGACAGTGCATCCTCGCCCCTCCCCGGGAAGGCTGGCTCGGAGGCCGTGCAAACCAACCGTGGTGCTTCCCCCCAGCCCCGACGCAGCACTGTGCCGGGGGGGCTCCTGCTCCCATCCGGGGCTCAGCCAAAGCGTCCTGCTCCCCTCTTCCTGCCTCTCCCCAGCCCTCGAGCAG
>NW_010431532.1:543-997 GCF_000710305.1 Buceros rhinoceros silvestris
GGCTGGGGCAGCTGTGCCCAGTCCGTCCCCAGGCCCGGTCCCTTCTGGAACCAGAGCATCCGCCTGGGCAAGAGCATCGGTTCCTGCCTCTGCGAACCCAGAGGGCTCCCAGGAATGATGCTGGGGAGATGGGCACCGGCCCTGCGGCTGCCCCCAGAACGGGCTGGTCCTTGCGGGATGCTCGTGGATCCCGGGGACATGGAGATGGGGAGGGCAGAGCATTGTGCTGGGATCACAGCAGTGGGAGCGCTTCCCTCTCCGGGTGCACAGACCCCTGCTGCTCCGGCACGGCTGGACGAGGAGCTCGGGACCACTGGAAGGGTTTGAGCTGAGCTTGTGCCCGGCCAGGCTGAGCTCTGCACATCCCAAACCCATCCTCCGCACCAAAGCCATGACCAGCAGCGGGGTGCTGCGAGCGAGGCCGAGTGCGGGAGCCTGGTGAAGCAGGGATGTG
>NW_010431533.1:0-347 GCF_000710305.1 Buceros rhinoceros silvestris
GGACGGTGAACTGGAGCTCGATGAAGATGCGCTGGGCCACCCCGCGGTAGATCCAGTTGGTGCGCAGCCAGTTCTCCTGCTCGCCCTCCAGCACGTTGCACACCGAGTAGATGTAGATCAAGGAGTCGTTGAAGACGTTCTGCAGCAGGTCCCACTGACCGCCCCCCGAGAGAGAGAAACGGCGGGCTGGGCCACCCCGCGGTAGATCCAGTTGGTGCGCAGCCAGTTCTCCTGCTCGCCCTCCAGCACGTTGCACACCGAGTAGATGTAGATCAAGGAGTCGTTGAAGACGTTCTGCAGCAGGTCCCACTGACCGCCCCCCGAGAGAGAGAAACGGCGGGTATTGG
>NW_010431533.1:546-1040 GCF_000710305.1 Buceros rhinoceros silvestris
GATGCACTTGTCTTCATCCCTGCGGATGGCCCTGTCTCCTTCCCCATGGACATCTCCATGGGTGCTCCCATCCTCGTTGATGCCCCCACACGCACCCCCATGGGGATCCCCAACCCAATCCCAGTGGAGGTCCCTATCCCATGGAGGTCCCCACCCTCACGGATGCCTGCACACCCATCTCCATGGAGATCCCAAACCCAATCCCAGTGGAGGTCCCCATCCCATGGAGGTCCCGATCCCCATGGAGGTTCCCCATGGATGTCCCCACCTCCACAGAGGTTCTCATCTGCATGGAGCTCCCCATCTCCATCCCCACGGACGCTCCCTCACGGAGGTCCCCATCCCCGTGGTTGTCCCCGTCCCCAGCGTGGCCTCTCGGGGTGGTGCTGGCCGGTGAGGCCGGGCGCCTGCCCTGGGGTGCTCACCCCTTTGCCGTAGGGGTGGGTGAGCCAGCCCAGCTCCCCGTGGGCCTTGGCGAAGTCCAGCAGAACCAC
>NW_010431533.1:1183-1531 GCF_000710305.1 Buceros rhinoceros silvestris
CTGTGGGGAGAGGAGAGGGCTGTTAGGGGGGCGAGCGCCAAGCCTGGGAGATGCCACCAGGACCCACGGAGAGGTCCACCCTTGCACCCATGGATATCCCTGGGACCCATGAACGTCCCCAGGACCCACGAATGCCCCTGGGACCCATGAATGTCCCCAGGACCCACAGATGTCTCTGGGGGTCCTGGTTGTCCCCCAGGTCCCATGTGAATATCCCAGATGTCCCTGGGACCCAGATGCTGCTGGGACCCACACATGCCCCCAGGACCCACAGATGCACCCAGTCCCCACAGACATCCCTGTGACCACAGATGTCCCCAGGATCTACAATCACTCCCAGGACCCACA
>NW_010431533.1:1693-2166 GCF_000710305.1 Buceros rhinoceros silvestris
TGCCCCTGGGACTCACGAAAGTCCCCCAGGACCCACGGATGTCCTCGGGACCCACGTGTACGTCCCTGGGAGCCACGGATGTTCCCAGGACCCATGTGTCCTCTGGGACCCACGGGTGCTGCTGAGACCCACAGATGCCCCCAGCACCCACAGATGGCCTTGGGACCCACGGATGCTCCGGGCCCCACAGATGTCCCCAGGACCCATGGATGACCTCGGGACCCACATGTACATCCCAGGGACCCACGGCTGCCCCCGGGCCCCACGGATGTCCCCATGACCCATGGGGTCTCAAGGACCTACAGACACTCCCCAGACCCACAGACACCCCCATTCCCAGCAGCTTCCCCCGCCCCGAGAAGGGCCCCAAGGACCCCCCCAGAGGAGGGGAAACCGAGGCAGCGCTGGCAGCGCCGGGCCGGGGACCTGCCGCGACCTGCCGGCCGAGGGCGGCGGCCAGACCCGGAGGGGGG
>NW_010431534.1:0-698 GCF_000710305.1 Buceros rhinoceros silvestris
GGGGAGCTCCGCCGCGGCTTGTCCGGGCAACACGGGGCGCGGCGAGGTGAGCAGCCGGCATCGCCGCCCCTTCGCGTTCTTCCAGGGGAGAGCACAGCCCGTGGCAGCTAAGTGGAAGTTTACTGTGGGTCTCCGCAGAGCTTTTGGACAGTGTTAATGTCCCTGCTAATGCTTTTATTTTCCCGAAGAGGAAAGGTGAGGTCTGCTTTTGGACCGTCTTGGACTGACGGATTTTACTGTAATTATAAAGAATGAAACAAGCCTCTTTGGCTATTCCAGGCTCCATGATGCTAAACATGGAACTCTGCATAGAGATGGGTGAGCCAATTCATTAGGCTTGCTAAATAAGCCATAACCACTTCTCTAGCCAGGACCTGAGGTTTGCAGCTAATAGCTCAGTTCAGCCTTCTTGCAGAGCTTGCAGTGTTTGCAAAGCTATAATTAATGCAATCTGTAGAAATAAAAACATTTTCCTTAAATGTGTTTTTAAACAAGTGCTTGAGTAAACATAACGGGCAGTGAGTACCCCTTTCAAGCTGTTTTTAAGTGTTTTGGTGAGCGCTCAGACCTTTAGAATTTATTACGCTAAAGTTATAGGCAGTTGCAAAGTTAAATAGACCCTATTTTTGTCTCAATCTTTCAGAAAATTTCTGTAAAATACCGAGAGTTGGGTTTTTTCCTTTTTTTTTTTTTTTTTT
>NW_010431534.1:754-21568 GCF_000710305.1 Buceros rhinoceros silvestris
TTCCGGGAGTTTGGTGTTTTCTTTTTTTTTTTTTTTTTTTTTTTTTTTTGAGTAAGAGTGGGTTAGGGACAGCTCAAGGAGAAAAGGCGGTGGGGGATGGCTGAGCTGTTCATACCTGAAATTCTTCAGAAAAGTTTCGCTTTCTTGTCTAGTTTTTTTTTTTTCCAGAAATGAATTGTAGATTAGACGCTGCTAATTGAAAACTTTAAAGGAATGAGTTTGCTCAATGAATTTTATAGTGTATGTTATTTGAAAGTGTGGGACAGATAAAGTCTTATATTTTACTTTTTAAGAACCTCATCTGAGGCACGCTTAGACTGTCAGGTGATACCTACTATTATAATTAACAGCTTAACATTACGATTTAATTCCAAGTTCACTTTTGCAAATGTGTAAACAGAATTTACAAGAGACTATATGTTATATTCTTTCTCCTGTACATAAAAAAGTTCTAAATATTAGCTTGGAAGTAAACTGGAAATGCTTCCAAAAGTTAATTTGTCCAAATGTAAAATAAGAGTGATTGTGACTGGTGTATCATCTTTAAATGATACATGATGTGAAAGCCTTTTAATAGATGTATATAAATCACTGCTGAATGTGTCATTCAGCAAATGGTTGCCTGCCTCATGAAAGGGAAGAAAAATCTGGCCAAGGGCACTTGGGCAAACTCTTTAAAAATTAAATGACATAATCTTATGCAGATGTATATGGCTTCACTGTTAGCTGAAGGATGTCTAAAGTCCCTCTGTTCCTTCTTTTTCCCAACCAGCGTGTGCATTGTCGTTTCTGTACCTTAATCTAGTGTGCATCTTTATGAACCATGACTAGAAAAGTCAATCCTGGTGGAATCCCTACCCTCTGCTACCCGAAAGATAATGGAGACTTTAAGCTTTTGAACTGTATTAAACCTGAGTATTTTGGTAGGAGCAGCTAGCCATGTTAGCAGGGGCCTGTAGGTAGTGAGCTCGTGCTAGTTTTTCCATTGCCTCCGCTCTTCTTACAGAGATGGCTAGTCCATATGATTACTAGACTACAGTAGAAATCCTTCCATAAAATAGTTGATGAACACTCAGACACAGGTAGGAAGAACACAACACACATGCTCATGCACACATACTTTTTACATCTTTCCACAAGACTAAACTTTGAATGAGGCAACGTTATTTCCACTGTTTGTGTACTTCCCTATTTAAACAACAACAAAAGCAATGCTAATACAGCAGCAAATACCACAGCACTAAATCATTCTTTACCCCTGCAGTCATTGTGCTTATAGCTCACAGAGAGTATAACCCCTTCCTACATGCACCTTTCTCAAATGTTCATGGATAGTATCTGCATAATTTTAAAGAAAAACAAACACAGGCTGTGCAGAAAATATGAATTTTTTCACCTGCTGTGCCAGTGTGTCATGACAGAAAACTACTATTCTTTTCTGTACATCAGATTTTTATTCGTTGTTGCAAGAATAACAAAGAAAGAGTGGTATTTTCATCAATAATGAAAGGTCACGGGGACAGAGCACGTGCTACTGTGGACCCGAATTTCATGAGAACTGCGGGATGATTATGGAAGGGTGTGCACATCCCTGATGGTGTCACACTGTCATGGGTATATGCAGCTTGCCAGGTGGGGGTAATATCAGGGGCACAGTCTCCTTTACTGCAATAGTAAGTCTGCTATAAGATGAACCTTAGCAATGATGTGACAATAAAATTAAAATTCCCTGTAGCAAAAGCATCTCTAAAGTTAAGGTCATTATCCAAAAGGTGATTACATGGATCAGAGATTTTTTTTTCCTTGCCTGGGTGTTGAACAGCACTGGTGACAAACTGGATGATGGCTGGGCAGAGAAGGGGTTATCAGTGTCTCTCTTAATGTTTTTCATCTGTCTAAATGGATATCTGATCTGTTTTAACTTGATTTACTTGCTAGCTCCAGAAGCAGAACGAGTATTACTTTCAGAGAAGACTGTCAGCAGTATACAGGGTTGTATTCCTGTTTAATTAGGAGTAATATTTTTACATTTCCCTTGGGCAGAAGTATCCACAACAACCACCTATGTGTATAGTTCAGATGAATATGTGATTTTCAGACATTGGGAGGTTTGCAATAGTCCAGTAAAAAGGAAATACAGAATTTTCTCACAAATAACACCTCCAGGAGATTTCTGATTACATAAATGTCTTATGTGACTGCACATCTGTGGGGATGATGAGTCTATGGGTTTCTACAACCTTGATAATAGCCATCAGGACAATTTCTGGCAGGCGGATGGATCAAAGCAGACAGCAGGAGGGTTGAAATGCTTCATGCTGGTCCCCCGACCCTCATGGCTATGTCTAAAGTGAGTGTATGAGCATCGTAACATGAATCTCTCTGCCCAAACTGTGGACCCAGCCAGAAGTCACTTGGGTCCCTGTCTGTGTGCCAGGGTAGAGGAAGAACATGAGGGGTGCACACCTGAATTTTATTGGGGAGCCAGGATATACACCAGGGTCCAAGAGATTCAACTTTCTTGTGGGTTCAGTAGATTAGTGATAGCCCAAAGCTTCTTTGAGTTTGTACCAATCTTGGCCTCTTGTTGTCAAAAAATACTCTTTGCTAAAGTTGCTCCTGGTCTCTTGTCTCCTGAGTAGGAACATCTTACAATAATAGACAAAGTGACGGGAAACATAATAGTCCAGTTCTGAGGAGACACAGGGGTGCATGGGGGAGGAGAGCTTTATTCAGTGCTTTTATTTTTATATTTATTGCTATTTCAGATAAACAAACATTGGCAACAGAACAAGAGCTTTCATTCTGGGAAGGCAGGCAGAGAGCTGTCTCATAAGAAACCATGAGATTTAGAGGAGCTGTAGCCAATTTGGCTGCTCCTGGTTTTTCCTCCGCTTGTGTCAAATACTAATGTAAAACTTTCTTACCTTCCAGAAAACATCTTAAGTAACCTTGTCGTTTTACTTTGTTTATGGAACAGCAGGTAATAGTCTGCAATTCCTGTAACAAGTTGTTAGAACAATTTTGAAATGCTATATTTTTATTCTGCTCTGTGAGATTCATGCATTCTTTCTGGATGCATGAAACTGGTGAGAGCTGAGCCTTATTGGCATATTGTATTATGGGAATAGTCACTTTTTGAGGATATAGGTATTTTTGTTTTGAAACAATGTTTTGAAGACAGCTCATTTTGTTCCTTGAGTAAGTGCGTTTATGATCACTGCACTTACCATCACACTGCCATTGTTTGTGCTGTATTTTTAGAACCATTAGCTTAGCTTTTATCTCAGTTGCGGTGTTGTGTGTGTGCATGTACTTGTACAAACAGTAGGGCACAAGTGTTTCTTATTTTAAAATCTTGATGACTTATATCATACCACAAACTATTTAATTTTATTCTTTCAAAGCCTTGCTGAACTATGTGTCCTTCCCAATACAATATTGATCTTAGGTCTTGCAAAGGAAGAAAACTTGCTTGAAATCAGTTCTTGAAATTAACACCTCTGCCTGTTAAAAGTTTCTTTCACCAGAGGCTGAGTATTTCAGGGAACAATTGTTTTCTTTTTCTCCCTTGGCACATGCTTTGTGAGTATTCAATAGCATTTAATGTGCTGGATAGCTTCCACAACACTCACCAGTATAAGATGGACCACTAAGGTAGTTGAGTAAAGGGAAGCTAAACACAATCAAAGCTTTCCAAGTTAAGCACCCATTTGGATGGCGCCTGCAAACCCAAGCATTTGGAAAAGTTACTCTAATTGTGACTGAAAAACCAAGACCATAAATAAAACTGTAAGTGGCTCCAGATCCTAACAGCATTGTTACTGCAAATGAGCATTGGTACAACCAAGGGTACATCAGCTCTGAAAATAAAACACTTTCAACAATGCTTCCTTGCAATAAACTCTCAAGATATTTTTCACTAAAGAAACAAAAACAAAACCCGTGAGAGTTATTATTGAAAGAGTCAGCAAAACTTTTGATCAGAGGTTAGAAGTAATTTTTCTGCATGCAGCCAACATAAACTGTACCTTATAATGTGAAAGACAGGAGATGGCAGGTTGACTGCACATTCATAAGATTTTAAAACTAGAAGTGAAGCGTAGGTGAGTGTGGGTGGGGAGGGAAGAGCAGGACAGAGAAAAGAAAGAGAAGCAGATCATGCATAATTTAGCCAGTCGTGATGCTTTCATCCATCCACTATTGCCCAGTGAATACCTCGAGGAACAGCCGTGTATATTCCTTGACAGTTGGAAAGCCTCAAGGTTTGGTTCATTTTGAGAAGCCTCCAAAGATTTAACTGCTATCCAAAACCTATCTGAACTCTGTTGGTTTGGAAGTCGGGCTACGAATCTTTTCAAGACCTGGCTTGCTCAGGACTTCGTTAGTGTTTCCATTTCTTCAGCCAGACCAGCCTCACCACAGGAGCAGCCATTCTCACGGTATTTTGGTACTTCCATCTCCTGTCAGGCCTGAGACCAGGAAATGCAGAGGCGCCTGAAAATTAAAAGCCAAGTAAGAAAGAGTTGGGTTCAAAGACCCACTTTTGAATGGCAAATGAAGGTCCGAGTTTGTTTCAGGAGTGGCATTTTTTTATCTGAGCAAATTCGTATGTTCTTGGGGAAGCTGCAGAGTGAATGGACGTTACGTTTTGCAAATGATTCAGGGATTTTCAAACATTTTGTGTTTTCTTTGGGATCAAAACCCAAATGTTTGTTAATTTTCTGGTGGATTCAATATTGTTTTTTGAGATAGATTTTTAAAAAGTTTGGATGAAAGATTCACAATGAAGCTAATTTTACAGTAAAAAGTTGCAACGCATTCTTCAGAAATAATACAATAAAACCAGTTTTTGACTGTGTGAATACTGCCCTCCCCTTCTCTGCCCCCCCTGCTGCCTTCTGCAGCAAAATTCTTGTGATGCCAATCAATCTGGTTTCAATAGCCCCATATAGTCTCATGGGATATGCTTCTGTTAACATTTCTCTACTCACTTCTAGTTATTAATTGATAATCACTGTCTTCATGTTTATCTACAGTGTAGATAAAACACTTTCCAGTAGCAATGCTTCAGGAAAAAACTTACAGTTTACAATATGCTGATGTTACACAGAATAATTCATGCCAAAGGAAAAGGAGGCGTAACTTAAGATGTGACAAGAAATTTGCCATAAGCGAAGAACTGAGCAGAGGAGACCAAGTATAGCGTAAATAACTCCATTTTTTCATGCACTTTTTTGATCTTTGCCTAGTTGCTCTGTCTACATAGGGGACTGGTCTGAATTGCAGCCATTGGTGTAATGCAAGGGTGTGCATGGGGTACAATGATACAAACTTTGATTCTGAGATGGTGAAAGCTACCCAGACATGTATGGACTGGTATTTAGATTGTTGTGATAACACTTAGTATTGGCAGGTTTCTTAATATTACTTTACCAAATTATGAATGGTCATCAAAGAACAAAGTTAACATAGTGTCCTGTCTTACCACAGAACCTACGAAGTAAGTTTGTGTGAAGTCAGTACCCCAAAGAGAAGTTTTAGCTGGTTCTTGCAGAAGAAATTGCCTTGAGGAGTTAGTAACTGCCATTCAGTGATATTTTTTCCCTCCGTTTGAATTTGCTTTTAAAAATGACCACTGAGTATTTCATCAGCTGCTGAAAATCCAGGCTAGGATTTTTGTCGGGGTGGAAAGAGAAAACATTTCCTGAAGGCGATCTTTTTCAGCTCTCTCCCTGGGTTGTTCAGTGTGCTGCTAGAAAACTGTCCTAAGAATGTTTGCCCCATACCTATTCAAAATCTTGCTTTTATCTTAGTTTACTTCAGGCTACTTGTTCTGTCATCTTCTGAAACACTGAGTGAAGATATTTTTTTCTTTCATGTTACCTTAAATTTGTTCTGAGGATGTAATAGTATACTTTCCTGTCTTTTAGGTGTTCATTTTTAAACTGCATACAAATTACCTGCCATACATATGCTATAAATCTTTGCCTCTCTGTCCTTGAGCACCTAAAGAGTACTTACGTGAAAACAAGAATTCCATTGCTCTGGAATGCGCTTTCTCTATGCCATGCCTGCATATTTTACAGATTTTTAGGATATAATTGCTGCCATAAAGTGCTCACAGTCTTTTGTTTGGGCTAGATTCATCACACATTTATCAATATTTTGACCTTTGTTCAGTAGTAACACAAGATGCTGTCATCTTGTTAGTATAGGCAGGGTAACTGCCCAGGAGAGGTCTGTGCATTTATTGAAATGAAAATATGGTAATCAGGGTGGACTCCCTATGATCCATATAGCAAGCTGCAGTACAGAGAAAACCTGGAGATGGCCGGCATGCATGGATGTCAGGGAGGGAAGGCGATGACTCAGTTTCATTATCTTTCTCTTGCTCTTATCTGAAGTAAAGTGGAGGAGTGGTGGAGTTTAGTCTCAGTAAGAGTCTGCCATTGAGTCTCATTACCACTTTGAAGGAGGGGGAGAAGAGTGGGTGACGTTTTGGTGGACACACAAACTCTTTGACTGTATTTTAATCACACCATGTCTATGTGAACAGAAATGCTGTTAAACCAGATCAGATGTCCTAAGGTATCACAGAGCACAAAGCATGTGATCTGCTTGGGATCTAGATCATGCAGTCTACAGAACTGATTCCCAAACCTTTTTATTTGCTAGGTGCTGCTCTTTACAGTGGTCTTTTTCTGCTAGTGATAGAGCTTAGAGTCTGGGACCCCTTTTTGGAGAATACAAGGTGGAAATATGTCATGGGCAGCCTATCAGAAAGGTGGCAGTATTAAAATGAGCGAATTTCTTCTCAGTGAGGCTAATACGTGTTTGCCATCCGTGCTGGCTGCAGTGTGCTTACCTTCATCCTTACTTCCTATAGGCATCCCAACATACTGGATTCCTATTTGGGACCACGAGATGAATGTGCTGGCCTTAAAAGAAGAGTTACTATCAGACATAGGTATTGTAGGGACACATTGAAACAGCTTCTAAACTGGCTTACATTAGTTGCCCTAGTTAATGTATTTGTCCTCATGTCTGTCTGCATAAGTAAAGAATTATTTAATACATTTAATCACAGTATTTTAATCAGTTCTCATTCACTTTAGCACCCACTCTGATGCCACTTAGTGCAGCCAAAGGGGTACCAATGAAGCTGACCCAGGCTCTCTAAGGTTATATTTGTCAAGTGCTGTGGTCACTATGTGTCACCTTTTTATGCCAATAGTGCTGTATAGCACTGCTAAAGGCCAGACAGTAGTGATCATGTGGACTGATGTACCTGTTAGAGTGAAAAATCACTGTAACAAATACAACTTTTTAAAGTAAAAATTTCTGTCAAATAAATGAAATAAAATAAATGAAACTTGGTACCAAGTATGCTACGTTGTCGTAAAGGATAGCACATATTCTATAGATACCTTTGTCCCCACAAGAGGGTACAGAAATGAAAAAGACTGGCAACAACGAAACTAAAGAAGGCTTGGAGTTGACCTTACGTTTATTTCTTTAGTAAGTTATCTCTGGTCTGGTCTGGTAGGTTAGCTTACTTTTGGGAGGCAGCCCAAAGACTTGAGAGACGTAAGATAAAAAGCAGAGAGGGACATCTATACAAATCTTTCTCCATTTCTCCTCCTGTCCATTCCATTGCAAAAAGATTCCAGTGGCATCACATCCTCGGGGGCAGGAGGATCGCCTTTCTTCTTCTATGACACTTTAGGGATTTGCCACAGGAGGGAGTGCAAAGAGATCTGTCCCCTCTGGGAAGGGCTGAAAGTAGGAGAATCCCTTGTTTCTCTATGCATCTGTGTAAGTCTGGAGAGAAGGTGGGGGGAAATTGAGGACCTTTATTTTTCAGCACTTGTCACTCAGTTGCCCATCATAGAGGCCCTCAAATGGGAAAAATCTCAAATAGAAAAAAAGCTCAACAGAAACTACTGAAGGCTAGAATACAGTTCTCTAAACAGAAGGTGTCTTTAATGACATGGCATGCCTTGATATTAATTAACCATTAGCACTTGTGAGAGCTCAGAGCAGGCTGTTGAGGACTAGAGGAAAAATATGGCCTAACGTGAGCTTCTCTTGCCTGTGGGACACCAGGAGGGATTCAGCCTGCAGGAAGTGTATGGCCTCTTCGTCTCACTGCATCCATTGTATCCATACTGCTTCTTTTTGCAGCATTTATTACATAAATTCTGCAGAGCAAGACAAAACAAAGTGGACAACTTATTTTCCACACTGTATTTAATGGGACTATATTTCAGACTGCATCCTCCTGGGAAGGCAGTTTTCAAGCATGTCAAATTTTTGATGGATTTCAGCCTAAGTAGATTTAGTTGCAAATCTGAACTTTGAACAGGACGTTTTATCTTTCTATCTTGTTTCCTCCTTGAAAGGGTCCATAAATTATATTTCTGAGAAAAAGGGCAAGATTTTTTGAAAGAAGTGTTCATTTGGTAAATTGCTGTTTAAATTTCCACTTTCCAGGTGCTGAATGACTCCCAGAGCAAAAGTTCTGTCACTGCTTGGTGATGGACTTCCATTAGTTTGCAATAAAATTACGAGGCAGTATTCATGCACTGAAAATTTATTTATTTCTGAAGGAAAAATGGCAAAAAGCAGAGCTCAGGTATCTATTTGTCTTCATCTAGTGCAGTAATTTTCTCCAGTGCAAAATGGGTATATAGTGCTGCTCTTCTGAAGTGTCAGTGTTTATGTTCATTAGACGCAAGACCAGGAGAGATGAAAGGCAATGAAAGAGTCAGAATATTTCCTACTAGATGGCAAAGTGAGATCTGACACCAAGACGAAATGGCTTTATGTATCTGGGAGGCTGGTTGACGATCTCACAGAAGCATGGTAGACACAGCACTGATGATTTGACAGGGTAACTAGTGAGATAATCACAGATTCACAATACATGTAGTATTGAGATAAAACCAAAGAAAAGAGCTAGCAGAAACCCTGCTGGTAGGAGTGAGCCCAAGGAGCTCAAAGATGACATCCTTTGTGACTCACAGTTTTGACTAGGCTGTCTCTGTCCTCTCCAAATTTTGCTTCAACCTTCTCCTTCCCCGTACAGTTGATGTTCTTTCCTTAGTATATCTTCTTCCCCAGTATTTACATGCCTTGCCTATTTATAGACAGTGAGGTTTTTAGGTTTGTACCGTGTTCTGGGCAAAAGAGCCTCATTCTTAGTTAGTCTTCTTGGTCTACCATCTTTATCAAGTTCAATAATAAATAAAAGTAAATCTTGAATGACAGCTGCTTACGGATGAGACTGAACACAAGTAATGGAGGGTATACAAATAGAGGAGTTAACCAGGCAGTTATGCCCACAGTCTGGCAGTCTGGTTCTTTACATCCTCTAGTATCCAAGCAGGCTACTTTGTATAGACTTTCTTGGGGTAGTGTGTATTTTTGTGGGGTTTTGTGGTTTTGTTTTTTTTTTTTTTTTTTTTTTTTTTTTTTTTGTGAACCTAGTCTACCTGTTGTAAAAAATCGGAGCAGTCAGTTCAGGGCTACAGGAAAGGATGAGCAAAAGGTTCTATCCTCCGGCCTTGTCATGCTGCTGGACAAAAGGTTCTGCATAGTGCACAGGACCAAGTGTCTTTCTGGTATTTCCTGATTCGTGAGAGCTCAGTGTTTCAACCTTATCATTGCCCTCAAGCTGGGCTTCTCAGACTGTGGTATGTGTTTCCTTTCATGGTGCAAGACTCTTTCCTCTTTTAAGAAAAAAAGCTCTGAACCAATGCAGGCTGGTCTTGCCTCTTCTTATTTTTGCATGTAGCTCAGTGTGGAGCTGGTAGCTTCTCTACTTCCCTTCCCTACCTTCTCTTGAGGGAGAAAAGAAGATGGGTCTGCATGGAAGATAGTTCCTGTGGATTGTACATCCTGTGAATGCAGACCAAAGAGCTGAGAGATATTCTTTCTGCTACATTCCTTACCTCTTGTATGTACTCTTTTTTTTCTATAGTAACAGCACCAGGAACCCTCTGGGAAACCTGGCTCAAAGGCTCTCTTGACAACCTCAAAGAGGTGCCAAGCACTATCAAGGAGCACAGATCTTCTTCCTATAGGCTATCCAGGGCTTAAAAATGTTATCCATCATCTGCAATAAATTCTCTAGATTGCCATCTCCTATTGTAAGACAAGCTATGTCAGTCATACATGTGTATGCAGGGGTGGACTACATACATTCCCATGCAATGCTTTTCTTCCTTTTGTTTTCCAATGATGATTGAAAAAACTCATAAAGGCCTAAAATTCCATTTGGGTTAATAACCAGAATTTTGGATTTTTTCCTGAGGTTTATGCAATTTGATCTGACCACCTTGATCTGAATTTCTTTTCCTTTGTGTGATTTGTTCTAATAAAGGGGATGATGCACAGGAGTTTAGTGTTAGTTTTCATTTGACAAGATTTCTAAATTGTTAAGATTTTGACTATGTTGGAGATGTTGCAGGGCAGCTGTGTTTGACAGTCGAGAAATTTGTATTATCTAAAGACTGAAAAGAAGAGCATCTCCCTTCAAACCTCAGATCAGGTCCACTTCAGGAACTGCTTCAGGCAGTAGTTTGTTTTATTTTTGCAGCTATCTATCTTGACTATCATCCTAAAGGATGAGAGAACGGAGAAAGCCTTTACTGCTTGAATTGTTTATTATGACAGGAGCAATCAAAAAGTGACACATTTTTTCTCCTTGACACAAAATTATTTCTTTAAAACTGCTATTCTGAGTCTTCACAGAGCTGGAAGTGAGAAAACTCCAAATTGAGATTTGTTTTACAATGATGTCAAGAAATCATACTAATTTAGTACAAGAAAGAAGCAACCAGAAGTGTTCAATGAAATTAGGTTGTTACAAATAGGACTAATGACATGTAAAAACTCACTATTCCTACCTGACAGCAGTTAAAGCAGTGTCAGAGATGCAATGAAATTCCCTCAAGGGATCTTCATATGAATAAACATTAGAAAAAGTATGCATGATGGATGAAAAAGCTTGAGAGAAAAGAGAAGTCTATCAAAGCTGAAGGGGGTCACAGTTCATAATCTGCAGCGATTTTGTGGTTTGCGGCATGTCTCAAGAGGAGCCCCACAGCTATCTACTGTCAGCAGCAGCAAAGCAGGTGTGCATTTACATCTGAGAGAGGCAGAAATAGATGCGTTCTATTCCTCATGCCTGATGTTTCTTGTTTGAATATAGGTCAACACCTTTTAAAACTTTTTTAATGTTTCTGATTTTGCTAGAACACTACCATTTAGAAGCTGTTAACAAAGTATAACTGGAGCTGATTACTTAATATCATATCAATTCTTTGTGACTAAAATGGCCTGAGGGATGCGTTTGTCATATGCACACATTCTGTGTCCTGCATTGTTTAAGAAGTGGTGGGATGTGTCCCAGGTGTCTGCAAGGCAGTTCAAATAGTGGATCAGTTCAAACAGATGAGGGGGAGTGAGATGGTTTGCCCACTAGTACACCATTTAGAGAGAAGAAAAATGGTTCTGCCTCACTGTGCTGCAGTTCTTCCCGGTGAAGAGGGGCGTCGCAGCTCCAGCTTCTGTCCTGGCCCTCTGGAATATTGGTTTGCTTTTGTACACCCTCACGTGTTCATCAACACAATCACTGAAAAAAGCTCATGGAACTGGGAGTGCTAAAATGCCTGTTACTCTAACTTCGTTAGACAGGCAAGCCCATTCAGTGTGCATTGGTTTCTTAATACCTTGTTTTCCAAGCCCACACCTCTCTATCAGTCCTGCTGTCTCTGCATGGCTTGGAATTCTGCCCCAGCTTGATTGCAATACGTAAAGGGAGGCTGCTGCTGCTTACTTGCTGCTACCTTAGCTGAGAGTCTGCCTTCTTGTCCAGAAGGGGTTGTGCATTGCGTTAAAACTCCTCTGCAGATTGTTTGTGAAAGCTGGCAGTGTGGCAGTTTGTGTTTTCAACAGCTGGTTGTAACCGCATGTAAATGTATGCTGCATGAAACGGGTTAATGCTGTGATTTCAGTTAAAGTGGCCAGTACTCCCTCATGTCCATTAACTTGAAGCTGTGAATGGTGCTATGAAATGAAGGGTTGGTCTTCCAGCATACAGGTCACTTGCAGTGTTGTTGCAGTGCATTGATCAAGGTTTTAAGCATTTTCTAGCCCAGGGATCACTGTTGCTCACTGTTTTGCTTTCTCAAACAGCTGTTGACTATATGCTGTCTCTCAGATAGACTTTTTTCTTCATTACCCTTTTCATGTCAAAGGTGAACACCATTGAACTAGTGCAATTTCGTTTTCCAAATTGCATTAGGGAATGTGTCATGGGATTCCATTTAACTGTTATGGTGTTATTCAAATAGACCTTAACTTGAATCAAACACTTGGCAGATTTAGCCTGATGGACTGTGAATCCAGATGTTATCCTTCTTCTGCTCACCACCTAATAAAGTACATACTCAATGTTTTGTTACCCTAGGGTTAATTTGTCAACAGCACTCCGCTTCATTGTGGACACTTCCCTTAACCTGCAGAGGGTGGCGTATCTGGCTGGTGAAGAGGTGCGGTTCCACTGAACATAATAGGCCGTTCGGGAATTTGAGGACTCCTTCCTCCTAGAAAGTGCATATTAGGGCTTTGGAGCTAGTCCTGAAGCTCTGGTAATGGCCAAATTGGAGACAGTGCCTAAATGACTCTCAGAACCATAGGAGTAAGGCTTGGTTAAAAAAAAAATGGTGAATATGTCTGCTTTATTCCTAGGTGACTGGTAAATCACTGCTGTACTTCTGATTGATGGCTGAGTCTAAGAATAAGCTCACATGAGAGACACTTACAATTGACCAGTTGTTCCTGTTTATTTGCCATCATCTGTCTAATTTCTAGTTCTTTAGAGCCAGTGAAAACTGAGTTTGTGAATAGAATGGTTCCCTCACCTAGTAATTCTGAAACACCAAAAAAGATATCAGCTATAAGGTAGGCTACAAAAATAGGGAAAAAAGCCACATATATCCAAAGACAGGTACATATACAGATTTGAAGGATCAAGAAAGAAACGCACACAAAAAGAATGTTTTAATCAATGACGTATACAAGATAGCCATCTAGCCTCAGGCAGTCTAGAGAAAATGCCCCCCCCCCCGCCCAACTCATGTACACGCATGTACTGACTCTGTGTGGTTTTCTGTTTTTGACTGATTTCCTTCTTTTATGGATAGATGGCTTTTCATTGTCTGATATTTAAAAATAATTGTTATCCATAACAAAATAAGTGAAACCTCTGCTAGGCAACATGATTAGCTGAATGGCTAAATGTTTTCTTTCATGATAAGAATTCTGTAAGCAAACCTGTAAGTGATTAAAATTGATATTGGCGTAAAGAGGGAAGGAACAGAAAATCGGGGCAAATGCTTTGTAAGTTTTTTTAAATGCAATTTGCCTATGAAATGTTGCATTTTAAAAGAGAACATTTCTTAACAAACAGCTCTTCTGTTTGAAAGTTTTCTATAAACTTTGTGGATTTTATTGAAATCCTGGGTTTATAGTCCTGATGTTCTTAAAGAGATGAAGAAGTAGTCATTACATTGTTCTCTAGAAATGTGTAGTAATGCAGAGGAGTTTTGTTTCCTAGAAGTGCTGACGGAAGATAAAAGTGCAGGAAATCTAACAATTTTTTAGTAGATGGGGTTTTTAATTGGAAGGAGCTTCAAACAGGCATAGTATTTCATGTGTAGTGTAACATGGATGCAGCTGCAGGTTACTATAGTTACGTGAGTAGTTTTGTGATGTATTAGTAACAGGGTAACAGCTAAACAGGAGCTAATACAGTTTTTAAAGTTTCATAAACTGAGTCCAATTTGTGAACTTCTTTTATCCTGAGTGGTATTCTGCAAAATTTGCAAACCCTTCAACTTCTCTGACTTAGCTCCTTTTTTTGAAATTACTGTTTGTCCTTCTGAGAGTTCCTTTACCATTTTCAATATGAGAATATAACTTTATGATAAAAGATTTGGCGTATATCAAAGATGAGGCTCGTTTAAAAACCAGTGTATCAAGCCCCTTGTTCATAAATCCATAGCTTCATTACAGAGTGGCAAAAATGTGCAAGGATTTTGCAGATTTTGCAGAATACTTTTCAGCCTTGAAATACCCTATAAAACCAAGGTCTATTCATGACACATTTGAAGGCATAATAAATACTGTTTAATTGTCCTGTTGATACAGGAAAATCTTGCAGGTACATCTGAACTATGGGCAAAATTGACATTTGAACTTGGAATCAGTATTTAGCATGACAAGAGACTGAGATAAGATAGGTCAAGTTGTAGATTGTTACTTTTCTTTGGTTTTGACCAGGCATATTAAAATGTTCACAGACAGCTGCAAAAATAGGGGAAAAAAGTTAATATCCTTACATAATATCACCAAAGACAAACTCTTATAAAAGAAAAGCATTTTATTCTCAGGTTTTTAATCTGTTTTATACTCATAGTCTTCTTTGCATGTCAGATAAGATTATCTATAGAAGTTTAAAGATGTGATTTGGGGGATATTACCAAAGATCCATTCTTCTAAGATGCCTTTGAAAAATCCCAAGCTATTTCATTTATGTAGGTTTAAAGATATCTTTGGTGCTATGTAGAAAAATACTTTTCAGTTTGCTTGTTTCATTGGATACGCAGTTCCTTTACATTTATTTCGCTTGCATGATCTTAGTGACACAGTGACCTTACCCATATCAAAATCTTTAGTGTCAAAATAGTCCAATCTCACAACTCTTCTCTAATTTCCCTAATTACCCAACGTCAAAACATTCCTATAACCCAGTCTAAATACATTTGAATCCAACAAATTATCATGCGTAAGGCTTTTTTCTTATATTATTCAATTAAAAATTAATTCCCCTTCCTCGGTGCAAACCAAATCATTACACATCCCTCTCGGGGGACAAATTCCTTTCTACTTGAACCACTACAACTGCCGAAACCCTCTTAATATGGTAAAAAATATAATGTAAAAGGCGAGCAGTTTTCATTAGAACGTCAGGTGCTGTGAGGACCATGGATTGGGAGCACTGAGGGCTCCCCATGGGCAGCTGGAGCCTATCCCCCACCCCAGCCAGGACCATAGCAGTTGCAGGAGTCTGTGGCATCCCCAACACTGGGCAACGGGCACCTCCTTAGGAATGGGCTGGTGTCAGGGTGGGAAGTAACCCACAGGTTGTTGTCTGGTTCTTCTGAGCAGAACCTCTGATGAAGCTAAAGTGTGGTGGGAGCAGTGGATCAGGCAGAGCCCAAGCAGCAAGTGTTCAGCAGCAAAGCAGCTCCCATGGGCAAGAGCAAGCCCCAGCTGGGTTATCCCCTCTTCAGCAGCTGCCTGAGATCCTGTCCCTGGGGACACTAGGGAAAAGGGGCTGCCTTCAGCTGTGCTGTCTCTTCATTGACCCTGAGGCCAGGCAGCCAAACCTTTATGAAGTGCATGCTCCCAGGACCTGTACATGGAGATCATGTTTAAGTGCTACAGTCTCGAATGCACTGTAAAAAATAACTGTATAATCTGTGGCTAACTCTTCTAATGAAAAATCCAAGCAACCAGATTTTCGATCAGGGAAAGGTGGCAAAAACCAATTTAAGGCAGGCAAATGCCAAGCTGTTGATTCTAGTTTTACAGGACAGAAGCTGTTGGTTGGTAACAGTGTAAGAACCCTGCTAAACCACCTCTGCATTCTGGTTGGTGTTACATAGCCTTGTACTGTGTATAATACAGATTTATAGCTTTAAATTGCTAAGATATAGACAGGCAATAGAGAAAATAAACCTCTGATTTGATCACGAGGTTATGCTGAAGTTGCTTTGTTATTCGTGAGTGAAGACTTCGCCCTTGGAGAAGGAGAGTTAGTTACAAACAAGAAGCCAGCACAGCACCAAACCTAAGGATCTCACAGTCCTCTAAGTCATGAAAACAGAGATCAGACTGAAGGGAGAATTTGGGGGAAACTGTAGAAAAACGCGAACATCTGTATGGAGGACTGTCTCAGACAGGCTGTGGAAGCGTGTGTGTCCAGCAGTCTTACAGCTAATCACCCAGTATGTCTAGGGAACACTAGCCTTTGTAGGTTCCCACGTTATATTGAGTATTTTTTGCAAGACAGCAGTTACTAGATGGTTGACTACTCATGTTAATATATCTGACATGGTAGCCAGCATGCAGATAAAGTTTTCCCATCCACAAGTTCCTCTGGTATGAGCTGGAACAAGCTGTAAAAGGAAGCAAATAGTTTTCCACATTGCTTTCTCTTCTTTCCCCACTGCCTAAACTGAGAAGTGCAATCAAACCTTGTGAAATGGGTAGGCTGCTAGAGTTAGGAGCTGCACAGTGTCCATGTTTGTCTATGTGCATGCCTGTGTATATGTGTACAGGCGAAGGAAGCAGGACGGGGGCTTTGTAACTGTTTCTCCACTGCTCAGCTAAGTATTGTGCAAACAGTCCTGAGTTATAGCAGACCACATGGCTCAGCATAACTGTGCCCAAGCTACTATGCTTCCAGAGCCGTGCAACACTCATCATCATCATCATCATCATCATCATCATCATCATCATCATCATCATCATCATCATCATCATCATCATCATCATCATCATCATCATCATCATCATCATCATCATCATCATCATCATCATCATCATCATCATCATCATCATCATCATCATCATCATCATCATCATCATCATCATCATCATCATCATCATCATCATCATCATCATCATCATCATCATCATCATCATCATCATCATCATCATCATCATCATCATCATCATCATCATCATCATCATCATCATCATCATCATCATCATCATCATCATCATCATCATCATCATCATCATCATCATCATCATCATCATCATCATCATCATCATCATCATCATCATCATCATCATCATCATCATCATCATCATCATCATCATCATCATCATCATCATCATCATCATCATCATCATCATCATCATCATCATCATCATCATCATCATCATCATCATCATCATCATCATCATCATCATCATCATCATGGCTTGGCTTCGCAAACGAAGATCTGGGAAGGGCTTTTCCCACACTCACTGCAAGCGATGAGTGCACCCTTCGGGCCAGCGCGGTGGATTTTTTAGGTGAGGGGCAGCGTGCGCGGAACTGGCTCCACCCTTTACACCTGAGGTTCATCTGCCAGGGCCTAGTGAGCTTGGGCAGTGACAGCAAAGTCCTCAGGTAGGTTTGGTTCGAGTATTCTTCTCTTAGATGGATGCCTTACAAGGCTAAACAACATACTCACCTACATCAACACCAGCATGGCAGTAGAGTTCTCCACCAGGCAGTGTAGGGATGCCATAGATTGCTATGCTTGCCATCATCAGATATATTTTTCAATTGGAAGACTAAACTGAATAATCAGCTTGCAGGTAGCTAACAGTCACGTGACTTGCCTTCAAATAATCAGTCCAGAAATGCCTTTGTGAATCAGGTTCTATTATCTTGCAAGGTCTAGTCAGAAGTAGCTGTGGGACCACAAGAACTGATCTTGTCTTGATGAAAGATTAAATTTCATGCCTTGTATTTGAAGTATGAAACAAGAGGTGCTTGCCAGCATCACCTTTTCTGAATCAAGAAAACTCTGAAAGACACTTTCTCCTCCCTGAAGAAAAAAGAAATGAGTATGAGTTTCTCATTTCTTGCTCTAACAGAAATAATACTTTTACTTTTGCATTCTTACTTCACCACATCAAGGATTTTTTTCTGGACTTTAGGAGAAATGTGTACACTGAAAGCATTTGCAAAGTAATTTGTGTTACTGTCACATCTGGCCATAAGGATGGACACTAAATCAAACTCATTTTCAGGATTTGTAGAAGATTTTCAATTCATAATCTCTTTGTTCAACTTGAGTGAATAAAATGATAGGAAAAATCTAACAGCTGTCTTGGAAATTTTCATTGCTAACTGATTTTTTTTTTTTTTTTTTTTTTTTTTTTTTTTTTTTTTTTTTTTTTTTTTTTGGTGCAAAAGGCTTGTTTGACCAACTTTGATGTCTTTCTTGAAATACTCATTGGCTCTTGAAATGGTTAAATGTTTCATACAGGAGCTACTTCATAAGAGTATATGTGGGGATAAAATTGCATCAGTAATCTGCTTTCCCAACAAAGGTATTAACCTTGAGTGATCCATCCAGTTCCTCACTGAGATTCTCTTTAAGTAGTGCAAATTTTGTCACATCATTGGAATAGCTTTGTTTTTTAACATAATGTAGTTAGAGGTGTACTTTTTTTTTATCAATACATACTTCTGGGTAGCATATCAGATGGAGTGATGACATGAATTTAAGAGGGGAAGAGACAAATAAAACCGATTTCCCATTTGCACCAGTTCCATTTCATGGAAATCTGCTGCAGCTGTGCAACTAGCTCTCCTTCTCCCTGGCCTTTTATATCTGGTGGTGCCAGGGAGTCTGGGTAAGCTGTTGGTAGATCTAAGGTATAGAGGAGAGACTAGTATATCAAGGCATGTTTGCCTAAATACTGTATGGGATATTGACTTTCAGGTTCTGTTTTGCACTGCACTGGTGCTGGCAGAACAAATTGAGATTTCTCAGGTAGGCTTTCCATGGGTTTTTTATCTGTGACTGGCAGCTTGTATCTGGTAAGGGATCAGCATCCAGTGGGTAGTGCGCGCTACTTAAATAATCAAGGCAATATTTGGAATGTTCTCATTTGAACCAAGTGTTTGGGCTAGAAACAAAACCTAGTGGGAGAGCATGCTTAATGAAGGCTGTTCTGAAGGTGGTGGCTTTTCCTGAGGAGACCTTAAAATTCTTTCCCTGATGGGAAAGGAGCACATGCCCTCACTCTGTTCTCCATAGCTGGAAGTAACCAGGGTACTGCAGCTCTGAATAGCAGTAGTTTCCTCCTGTGCTTTGTATGCCTTCTGTAGGTGCTGTCAATAATCTGTTGTACAGCACTAGCAAACTGTAGTTCAGGAAACAGTTGAACTCACCAGTTCAACGTGGCAACAGGGAGGGGAATTGGACGGTCAGAAAAACCAAAATGTTTCTATCCTGCAGGAGCTTTGAAAATATAGATTGATATCCTGTCTGGAAATTAAACTTCTCGTGGTGCCACCTGGTGTCTTTCAGGCCCTTTACCAGGCAGTGGTCTCCCTGAGGACAATGTCAGTTTTGGTGGCCTCAACCTCTTCTTTGCTGCCATTACTGTACAAACATTGAGAAGCTATTTGGGCACGTGGCTACAGCCTGAGCCCTTCTTGCTTTGTGCTACTTAAAGGGAAGACCTCCCATGCAGTGAAGTTTCAGAGGGGGGCAGGTCCCTCTGCAGAATTGTTGCAGCCACCTCCAAGCCCTGTCCCGTTCAGATCTGAAGTCTTCAGGGCAAAGATCTCTATGTATGTGCATGAGGTAATACTTTCTTGAGTGTTAGGTTGTGAACTCCTGTGAAACTCCTGGAGGTGCTGTTGTGAAGTGGTATGCGTAACCCTGTATAGCAGCAGTGGTGACAAGGATGCTGGTCTGCTGTGTTGGTTGGTGTAACCTGGTGCAGGAAGCTGATGAAATCCTGCTTGCGGGATGTGGAGAAGACGTGAATTAGTTGGAAAGAAGAGTTGAGAAACATTCCATCCTCTCAGGGACTTCAGACCAAGTGCCTCCGCCAAGCTGTTTTGGCCTAGAGGCAGCAAAAGCCTGTGGCTATCTGGCAGGAGCAAATGAGAATTTCTCCACCTCTTTGTCAGAGGAAATTGAAATTCTTCAACCTCACCTTTTTGGTTTAGATAATCTGAGGGTAAAGCTCTACTGCCCGTGCAGTCCTCCCTTGGGGAAGAATGGTATGGAGTAGAGGATTTGTTAGGCAGGTAACAGCATCACTTAATTTGAGCAACTACCAGGAAAATCTGATATGGTGGTGAGGTGAAAAAGACCATGGGGCTGAACTTCAGGATTAACTTGTCTCCTCCTTTCTGAGGATGGTGGGAAGGGGAGCATGTGAGGAATGTTGAAAAGATGCTCCCTAAACCACATAAGAGAAACAATGGAAAAATTAAGAGTAATGGCTCAAGCTATTATATCCCCTGTCCATGTTTCTGTGAATTCACCCAAAATTGCTGTGGACACAGTTCCAGTATTCTTAGTTTAAGCTGCTGCTGTATATTTAAGTTACATAGTCCTTGTTGAATACTGAGGCGTTCTGTATCAGCAAAGTTGCAGCACATCTCCCAAAAGGGAACTGCTGAATGCCAGCCTCTCTGCACTGATAAAGGCTGCTGTATAAGTATGTTAGATAACACAAGGGAATTTATTCCCTGTTATAGCAGTGAATCTTTTATTCAAATGGAGCTGGCTGCACAGCTGCAACTTGGAAGAGTTTGACCTGTAGTATTTACAGGTGGAATCACAGTGATAGTTTAGTGACATCAGTTATTTAGGTTTAGTTTTCTGCAGGTACAGTGTGTGTTGCTGATGTTTTTCCCTATTAAAAATAACAAGTAGCCATTGGTTGGGCAAAAAAACCTTGGACATTGATCTCACCTGGAAGCTTTCAACTCCTGATCTTGGAAAGAAATGTCATTGAGTTAGTTACCAGTGCTGAAAAAGGGATAATTATCTTTTGCTTATCCTATTTAATGTGTCCCACAAATATACTGATCAACCTGGCTAACAATTTGACTTTAGGGAGTCAAATGAGTTTAAAACACAAGCTGCATATCTCTCTGACTGTATGCAGCAGGTAGTCATATTTCCATTGGGACGATAGCACAGTGTA
>NW_010431534.1:21669-26716 GCF_000710305.1 Buceros rhinoceros silvestris
TAGGGAAGGTTGTCAGCTTACTGGAGGAAAATATCCATCTGGACCTGAGCATTTTAAGTAGTGCAGATCTGAATTATGTAACTTGTAAGAAAAAGCAGTAGCTGTATGTGCTGATGTAGGTTATAATGGCTTGGTACAGAGTTCAAAAACAAGAATTAGAAGAAAACCTGAAATTAATCAGTTATTTGGAAAAATATTTTCCAAGTGTATTAAATTACTTTACTTGGACAAGTTATCTTCTTTAACAATAGGCAGTCAAAAAGCTGACTGTTTAGATAGAGATGGGTCTTCTGAGTCTATCAGACAGCTGCAGTGCGTAAAACTCTTCTCAACAAAGGATAACACAGATGAGCTAACCTCTTTGCTTCACAGTTGTGTTTTTGCAGATGGCACACTGACAGTTTTGGAAAAATTGTGGTTTGTACCCATCAGTCACAGACATAGCTGGGACTCCAGTTCTCTGATCCCCTGAACCACAATAAAAGACATCTCAGAAATTTTTGTTCAGCAGTTACTGTTATTGTGTGAATTCATCACTGTACCTTTATTCACACAAAAGCAGTTGAGTCTCCTGTCTGTGCCAGAGTGAAGAATCATTTCAGACATGCTTGGGTTTTCATAAGAAATGCTTATCACACTTAAACGTAGAAAAAAATTCCAAGCAGCCAGAGGTCAGAAAAATCTAGATCAACTACTTCCAGAAGCCTATATTTTATCTGTGTGTATTCCCTTAAGATACAGATGGGCTGACAAAGGGTTGCCTAGTCTTCTTGGAAACCAGTTGACATTTTCCCACTGATTTCAGTATTGACTAGAAGTTTTTGACTGGAAGTTTTTAATCAAGCTTTAAGCATTACTTGCAGCTATGAATCAAATATAGGTGAATTTTCCCACTCCTGCCTAATGGAAACAAAGTTGCCTCCTACTTTCGAACTAGCTGTTTGAAGAAAGGTGTTTGTTGTCAGTTTATTGAACTCACTTTCTGGGTAAAACAACAACTTCCCTCCCTGTTCCCATAGTAACCAATCTGTTCTTTACTGGAACTGAACAACAGCATACCTAAGTCACCAAAACAATAGTTTTTCTTTTCTATAAATCTGACGTCATATTTAATACAAGAATCACAGTATAAGCAGTAGTAAAACAGATTTCCCATGCACTTCCTTGGCAATGTGACCTTCACTCAGATACCATTTAACTGAAATAGTTCAATCCCCAAATCTTTGCAGTCTTAGGGGTTTTTTTTTGTGAGGTGCTCAAAAAAAAAAAAAAAGCCTACAAACTTCTGATTTCATATGTAAGTTAATTCTGAAGAGGTTGCTAAGTATGCAGATCCAAAACAGACATCCCAGCTTGTAAAAACATTGACTTTGCTGCTACGAAAGCAAACAAAAACATCTGGATGTGACAGGTGTTGCAGCGTGGATCACTCTGAGGCACTGGAGTCAATTGACGGATGTTTGGAAACAAGTACAGCTTTGGTAGTTTTTTTCTAACGAATCTAATCACTGTTGATGTGGAGACTCAAGAAACCATATTTCTGTTCATGCTTTTCATGTTCAGATGACAGTAAGAAGCGTAGTACTACTCAGTTGTGATTAAAATGCATAGCTTTGTTGCATTAAATTGTCCAGGTGGGACTGACAAGATCAGTTCATATCCTTACAAGTGATGCTCTTTTTCTGGCCAGCATGAGGTTTGGGACATGAGATCTGCTTTGGAGGTTGCTGTCGTACCCCCAGACGCTTGTCCCTTTTGCTACCCCAGGGAAATCTATGGAAAGGATATAAGCAGCTGGGTATGAGCTAGTGGGCAGGATATTCTCACACTGGGAAAAGATGAAATACCGATTAGGTGTGAAAATGTTGTGCTGAGGAAAAGGCTGGCATCTAGTGACTTTAAGTACTAGCATCCAGCACAGAGCTTCTGTTTTTGTTCTTCAATACTGCTTGCTGAAGAGGAGAATCAAGCTGTCTACCATACTGTGAAAACTCTTCAAATGATTGGATTGTCACACCTCAGAGTGAAAGGGGAAAAGACTTCTGCATATTCCTGATATTTGTCAACTTGGTTGGCAGCATATACTACCTCTGAGAGGAAACATCTGTGGCTGGAGTCAGTAGACCTTTAACTTAATTTGAAAGCACTTTCTCAAACTTGGGATTCCCAGCCTAGATTCTAGGGAAGAAACCTCTTTCCCACAACTAACTGCATAGTTGACATATTTTGGTTTGGACACTGATTCTCAAGAGTGGGAAGATGAGTTTATTTCATTACTAGGTTAATTGCTTCTTATACAACCAGTTTCAGTATAGATTTTTTAAAAATGCACACTTTCAAATTCAGAAAAAATATGAGGCTATTAGGGAAGGAAGTGTTAAGGATGCACGTATTCATAGATAGATCACTTCTGTTCTCTTTGACACTAGTTATATGTATATCTGTCTGATAAATTACCTTTCTTTTTAAAAGCTGAATCTTTTTCGTGTTTTGAATTTCTCTGACTTCAGCTTCAGGATCTTTGCCTTTGCTGAAAGTTAAGACAAACCTTAAAAGGTGTTTTTCTTGTTTAGTACTTTCTGTAAAGTTTGTTCAATTTACAATGTTTTCAGAATAGGTAAGTTCTGCTTTCTAATGTGTTAAGTGATCAGTGACTTGTCCTATGGAAGGAAATGAGATGGCTGCTGTTAATGACATTAGTGAAGTTCATTCACAAATATTTGAGCAAGAAAACAGCTGAGGTTGATGGGTAATCTTCATAGAAATAGAGTTCTAGCTTTAAGCAGAAACTGGTTTTGGAGCTGTAACAATTTTTTCATGCTGGAAATTGTTGGTCTCTCTCATAGGTGTCCCTACTGCTTAACTCTGTAGTGGGCTCTTCTAAATATCACATATTTGCTGGTATCATGAAATGTTCACATCTGAGTCATGGGCAATGGAAATTAT
Organism: Buceros rhinoceros silvestris; assembly: GCF_000710305.1. Lineage (NCBI taxonomy): Eukaryota > Metazoa > Chordata > Aves > Bucerotiformes > Bucerotidae > Buceros > Buceros rhinoceros. The sequence goes on from NW_010431534.1 coordinate 24,616, forward strand.
AATTGCAATGGAACATCAAGTTGGCACTTGTCGGTTAATGTGTTTATCTTCCACGTTTCTCTTCCGTTCTAGATCATTACTCATTACTGTTCATGTTCCACAACTTCATTTACTAGTTACCACAAAGCCTGTAAAATGCAAACTAGGTGCTGATCTGTTCAGTACGATATATTAGTTAAAATCACAGCAAATTGTGCATTGCTACAATTTATATAGACAAGAGTCTAAATCAAAATCTTGGATCTAAAACACACAAAGCTTGAGAAGGGTTTGGATTTGGATCTAACCTCTGTGGTTTGGGCTTTTCTTTAATCACATGGTGTTACAAACATCTATTTCATGTGTCTAAACTGTCCCAGCTGTGCAGAGTATTTCCTTGAACACACTGGAATTATTTTTACACAGATGTAAATCAGGAGTAACTTTGCTCAAGTCAGTGCGACTGGTGCCAGTAGATGATGTGTGAGGAAGGGTCTGTGTTTTCCATATGATGTCTCCGTATATAATAATAGAGAAATGACACGTATTCTTTGCATCAACTTTGGCAAAAATCTGTCTGCAAGTCTTTGAGTGTGTGTGAACATCATGTGGATATGCTAGTAAACACAGAATATAAAGGAGTTGGAATGGCAGCTGTCTACAAAGGCCATTTGAGATCTTTTTTTAAGGTAGGCTTCAGTGTCATTACCATATCCTCCTTGTTGCCTTTCCCCACCTCAGTGGCTTCTTTCAGGCTCTGCTACCACCAATGCCTGCTCTTCACAGTTTCTATAGTGGTGTTCTGCTGCATCTTCTCAGGGCACTGGGTTTGTCATTGTGCCATTTGCCTCTCACCTTTAAGACTATCACTCATCAGCAATTAGGAACCAACATTATACAAGTACTTGAGGTAAAAAGACTATTAGAGCTGGATTAGAGATGTTGATTTCCACTCTGGTTTTCCCTGTTGAATTACAAAAAGGTGTCGACTGAACTTGACCTATGAAGAAACCCAAGCTTTTCTTTAGGTTGCACAAAGCTTGTAAAAATCCCGTGTTTTTGTGTCTGTCATTCCCCCTCCCTCTGTCTTCATTATTTGTGCATGCGTATCCAGTTCCGGATTAAACTGTGGCTGTTCTTGTGGTATTTCTTCTTGTGGCCAGAAGCAGGAACTCCTGGGAAGCATTGCTGCAAAATCCTTTTGTTGAGTGTCCCTGTGTAGTTTTCCAGGCTTGCTAAATCTAAGATTAGTGTGTTTTCAGATTCACATTGGATGAAAATAAACTACCATTCCTTTACTTATGTCTTTATTTAGATGCAATTGCTATTTTTCTATTTCATCAAAGGAGAGGGTTTGATTTCTCTGTCCTAGTGAAAGTGGTCTGACTTGCACCATATTATGCCAGCAAGGAGAAACTGCTTTATAGAGTTTTATTTTCCAAAGATGATGTGTGGTTTCTGCACAGCTGCAGTTCCCCTGGAGGAAGATGGTCAGAATTCTCATTGGGCGTCGTTCATTCTTACCTCTTCTAGCCAAGAACAATATAAATCAGGGTGAATCGAGGGTAAGATCCGTGCAGTTACCAGTTCAGTAATACTTAGCATGAAAATACAATCCACTAAGGGAACAAGAGAGAAAAGAGTGAGGCCCATGAAATGTCGTATTGCACACTCTGTCACGTAGAAGAAACTGGTACTTTCAGATAGCCAGTAATAAAACAGAGCACAGGAAGATTAAATCTACAAGTTCTTCAGCAAAATACCAGGTCTTGGCTAAGAAACTTACAAATCCTGACACCTCCTTTTAAGTTTGTGACTGTGAGGCAAGGGCGGGCAATCATAGACTGCCTCCCTTTGAGTACAGCAGTATTTCAAAGCCTGCAGACAGTGTGAATCCTTTAAGGAACAGTGGGGATCTTCCTTTTGTGAACATAAAATACATGACTGTTTAAAGCCTTTTGAGAACCAAGGGGAATTTTGAAGCAGTTATCAGTTGTTCTTTCAATCTCCTAAGAGCAGATTAAACAGAAAATATGGAAAAGCAAGTCTGTTTTGGCTCCAGTTTCTTATGATATCCATAATGCATCATATATGATTCATTATATATATATTATATATGTAT
>NW_010431535.1:0-300 GCF_000710305.1 Buceros rhinoceros silvestris
GGACAGAAACGGCTCCTCAGGGACAACCTCATCCTGCCCTGGGGCACCTGGAGGACGGATCCTCTCGTCCTGGCGCTTGTGCCTTGGAGAACACCCAAGTCACCTCCAGCACAGGAGCAGGGAGGGTGCAGTGGCAGAGCCTCATCTTCTTGGGGTACCAGAGGAAAACTAAGGAACCTTTGGACACAAAATTGGGGTTTTTTGCTGCAATTTGAAACCAAATTCTTGTAAGGGGGAAACGCTGCCAGAGAGCTCCCCAGGAGCTCCTCGCGCGGCTCTCCTCACCCCCCCGGGACGCCC
>NW_010431535.1:558-991 GCF_000710305.1 Buceros rhinoceros silvestris
TGGGCTGGTTTTTGGGGCGGACGCTGGTTTTGCTGCGGCAGCCCCCAGAACTGCCCTGTTGAAGACAAAGAAAATCAGCTCAGGAAACAGTTTGCTCTCGATAATGGGACATTTTCCTCACAAAGGGTAGGGAGATACCAGGGTATCCTGGTTCCACCGCTCCAGCAGGTTCCTTTGGGTCCGGAGCACCACGGAACTGGTCTTGCCCTCTTCTCCGGGAGGAGCAAAGCCAGGAGGGCTCTGCTGGCCAGTTGCTTCTCTTCTACAGGGGATAATCCCAGCCGATCCCAGCTGAGGAAGCATCAGAACAGATGTTCCTTTTCCGTCTGGGAAAACACCGAGTCAAACAAAGAAATATTCTCCTGCCGAAGCCCAACATCTGCCTGACGCCGTCTGGCTCCCCTGCAGCCCCCAGCTCTCCTGACAGGTCTCT
>NW_010431536.1:0-4461 GCF_000710305.1 Buceros rhinoceros silvestris
GAGACAAATTGCTCCAGTCTCTGGTGGGCAATGTGCCAGATCACGGAGTGTCACTCCCGGTGGAAGTGCATCACACCATGCAGATCCTTGCCCTGACTGTGGAGTCCACCTACAGGGCTAGGGGAGCCCTGCCTCTAGCTGGGAGGAGGAGAGGGATAACCGTGTGTTTTGGACTGTGTGGATTCAGTGGCCTGGCACATTAGAGCCACTAAAGTACAAGGCCCTGGTAGATACAGGTGCCCAATGTACCCTGTTTCCCTCACACCATAAAGGAACTGAAACTGTTACTATTTATGGTGTGACCGGAGGCTCGCAGAGCCTTACGCTGATAGAAGCTGAGGTCAGCCTCACCGGACTTGACTGGGAGACTCACAAAACTGTGACTGGTCCAGATGCCCCATGCATATTGGGCATTAAAACTAACAGTCCTGAGTTGTTCCATGGTAAAATCCCTGGGTGACTAATTTCTCTAGCAGGCTTGTAGCCAGAGAAAGCAGTGGGACAGAAACACACCTGTCCTCATGCAATGTGCTTCACTCTGTTCATTCACCCAGCGGTTTTACCAAGGGAAACTGCTGGCTTTCAGACATCTGTAGAAGTAGATCTCCAAAAGTCAGGCTTGGTGCTGATTTCTGCTTGTGAAATGCTCCTTATTTTGTAATTTTGCTTGAGCCCAGTGCAAACAACCTCTCTGAGGCTCACACCTAAAAATGAGCGTGGGAAAAGGCAGCATGCAAAACTATGAGGTACTCTCCCAGTAGGAGGGATCTCAGACTGCTTTCCTAAACCAGGGTTGCAAAGGAGATGACAAGGAGGAAGAAGAAAAGAGAGAATGTGGAATCTGCCAGGGTCTAATTCAGCATTACTATCTATCACTTCTTAAAGAAATCCGTGAGCTCCTATTGTGAACATTTTATGATGAAAATGTGTGTTTATGAGACCTGAGTTGCGTTTTGCTGGATCTACAGCAGGAAGCCCGTGATGTTTATATGTATCACTCCATAGCATTTGTTTTTTTACAGTTGATGTATTTTTGTCATGACAATACTTGACACTGGAAAAAAAAAGTGAAAATCAAATAAGCCACATAAGACTTGATCATGAAATAAAGAAACTACTGTTAAATATATTTCATGAGGGAAAGCTGGTTAAGAAAAAAACCAAGAAGAAGCCCGAATAGCATAAATGTGTACCAGTGAACTGGTCTGGATGACACGCATCTCTGAGAATAAGGTAATTCATTACAGAATGCAATGGCTCAGTCACAGTTGTTTATGGAAGTTCATGGAAATCTGAGAGAAAGACAGAAAGCAAATAGGACACAGATCTTCAGAAAAAGAAGAAGAAAAAAAGAAAAAAAAATAAAATAATCAGGATCACAGGCAATTACAATTCACTAAACCTAATTTTAATACATTGTAATATAATGAAATGATCATTAAAGCTCCTCATCTACCTGGGGGATAATGGAATAATAAGCAGCAAATGACGCAGGCTCCGTCCTGCCAGGGTTGTATGTGTGACAAATCCTCCTGAAGAAGACAACAGATTGGAAACCCAGAATACTGGATGAACATATTCAAATAATACAACCTGAAATAGTGATTTTTTAATTTTTTTTTTCCACAGAAGAAAGCATTCTATAAAACCTCTAGCACTGAAATCTGGCTCTGTTACAGGTTTTCCGGTGTAAAACACTGCACTGAATTTCAAGGCCTAAGAGCCGGCTGCCTCTACAAGCAAAAGTACCTGAATGGCAGGGTGATGGATATGGAAAGGAATAGGAGTAGATTATAAAGAGTCTTACAAAATGATAGAGCAGCACAACAGATCAATGCACTTTGGCGTTGCTGGTGCAGGTAGGTTATATCCTTCAGCTGCAGAGAATAGCTGCTCTTTATGTAATCACACCTGGGATATGGCATTATATTGCAATACCTCATTACTTATCCTTAGAAAACATTAAAGAATTTGAGGCAATTCAGATTTGAAGAATAAAAATTACCAGACTCTTAGAAAGACTGATACACAAGGAGAGATTAAGTAGCTTAAATATATAGCTTATCTAATCAATAATTAAGCACAGGCAGGATAATGGTTTAAAAATATTTAACAGGATAATTATTTTGGATGATGCATGGTTCCAGTACAGCATGGTGCTTAAACACACGCGCATATCCATCAGCCCTGCAAAACACCGCCAGACGTGATTTCAATGGAACTTAAGCACATACCTAAATTTAAGCATGCATCGAAGTACTTTGATTAATTTGGACCATAACCACAAGTAATGGTATGAAATTAAGAAACGGAAAAATGTAGGCTGAACGGCAGGAAAATCTTCCAAACGGCGAGATATATGAGACTGGGGAGTAATCGCTCAAGGGAATTGGTGGAAACCTCATCCCTGGACACCATTCAAGCTTCATTGGACAAAGTACTGGGAAAATACCCTTTTGGGGATAATCCTTCTGCTGCTTCTGGAGACCACAACTGCATGACCCAATGCAACTTTTCTGTTTTTCTGGGTGGCTTGCAGCATTAAGCCTGAGACATGATTTTAATGAGCAGTGATAGTATGGCAGGCTGGTGGCCTTCTGAAGCTCTTCCTTGCCTCTTCCCACAAATCATTGGGATTTTCCCATATTTATTTTATGTAATGCTATGAGAGAAAAAAAAAGAAAAACCAACCCAAACACCACACTTTAAGCCTTGTGGTGCTTCTTCTTTTTTCCTCTTACTGATTAAACACCGATTTCATTCTCACCCCTGCATTAAAACAGAGCTTAAAGATAAATGGCAAATCTAATCTCAACTTGTAGGGCTTTGTTTCATTCACGGAGTGTGAATATATCAGAGAGGCAACTGTGTCTTGGAGACTCTTGTACACCTGAGTGTGACAGCAGAGGAAGTACTGAAGACTGCGGGTTTTGGTAGTTTCTTTGCTTTGTTTTGCTTCTTTTTTCTCCATGTTGTCCCTGAAATAAAGGCTGTTGCGGGAAAGGATGGAGCAGTAGGTTCTCCAAGGGCTTTTCCCACTGGAAGAATGATTTTGGTGAGCCAAATGCGAAGCCTGAAACACGATGGCTTTTAAATTGCTTTAAAACCTACTTTTTAAAAAAGTAAACATTGTGGAAGGCTGTGCATCCATTCACTCAAACTTTGGGGGTATTTTGCAGGCTTGTGGGAAAGGCCAGGTGTTCCTTAACATGACTTTGCAGAGGTCTACTGGAAACGAAAATGGTTGAAATAGATCTGCTATAACTTTTAGATTTTTTTTTCACCCCCCTTAATTTCACTCGAGTTTACATCATTCTCCTTTATTTTTTCAGTGCCAGTGAGATGGGCCATGATCTGATTATTGGGAAAACAGTGGTTATGTTTATCAGTCTCAATTTTCCACAGCACATCAATGCATCCAGAACAGCAGTTCTTAACCTAAAATACACATTTCTGTGCCCGTCTAACTGGTGATTCATCTAGGAACATGTGTGAGCATTTTCCTGACTCATGGTCTTGAGTTAATAAACAAGACGATAAATTAATTCCTTTATCCCACTGAAAAGGAGAGTCTCGCAAGTTCTCCATCATCAGAGATCCTTATGAACTTGTTGCAGAAAGCGCTGGGCAGGATAATAAATGGACTGGGTCTTCCGTTGGATTGGACCTGATGGCCTCATTCGTGCCCTTCCAGATCTCTTGGCAACAATTTTTTTTACATTCAAAGCCCGGAGTGCAGCAGGTCTGATCTCTGGGATTAAGTGTGGATGTTGCATGTGTCAGCACTCAGGCAATTGGAAAACTGTTTGCATTTTTTTCTTTTTCCTTTCTTTTTTTTTTTTTTTTTTGGTTGAAATGATTTATTTGGGTTCTCCTCTCCTAAACTAAAAGCAAATGGACAATATGGTCCAGAAGAAAAGTGTTTTATCATGTTCCAGCCAAGCACCATTGTTTTCAGAAGTCCCTTGTAAGCATTTGAGATAACAAATATTTAAACAAAGGTAGGCTTCACATCCCCAGTCCTGGATGTCCTTGGCTCTCCAGAGATCATGGGAGTCAAGCTTCCCACCTCTTGGGGGCCCCAGGGTAGGGATGCAGTGTGTCCCCCTAGCCCCAAGCTGCAGCAGGGCTGCCCAGAGCCTCATCACCCGGCTGGGCAGGAGGGACAGGGTCTGTGGTTGCCTCTTGGCTGGAGACCACAGGCCGGACGGCCAACCGGGAGGTCGGGAACCGAGTGGGGGAATAGTTCTGTGCTGGAAAGACAGGCTGCGATTGGCTTCCTCGGAGGGGAGCAATAGGCAGAGCATCCAACCGAGAGGTGAGGGATCCTTTCGGGAGGTGCTACGGGGCAGGTGGTGCCAGAGGTGAATGCCGGGGCTGCAGGAGGCCCGGGGAAAGGGGGCAGCTGCCGGGCAGTGCGGACCCAGGTGGCGCCGCGGCAGGAGCCCCCAGCGGAGCCGG
>NW_010431537.1:0-281 GCF_000710305.1 Buceros rhinoceros silvestris
AAGGAGCCGGCCGTGTTGACGCACTCCTGGCCGGGACAGGCCAGCTGGTTCTCGCACTCGTCGATGTCTGCGGGGGAGGGGAGGGGGTGGGGCACGGTGACCACGTGGTCTTGGGGTGGTGACACCATGGGATGGTGACGTCATGGTGACCCTGTGGCACTGGGAGACCTTGGCGTGACCTCATGGCCTGGTGACCTCACGGAATGGAGATACCAGGGCATGGTGACGTTATGGCATGGTGACGTCATGGCTTGGGGTCCCCACCGCGCAGGCGCCCCACG
>NW_010431537.1:665-954 GCF_000710305.1 Buceros rhinoceros silvestris
ATGACCCCCATGGGATGGTGGCCCCCATGGCATGGTGACCCCCATGGCATGGTGACCCCATGTCACAGTGACCTCATGGCATAGTGACGTCATGGCATGGTGACCTCCATGGCATGGTGACGTCATGGCATGGTGGCCCCATGGCACTGGGACACCTTGGGATGGTGACCTCCTGGTGACCCCAGGGCCTGGAGCCCCTTTGGAGACCCCACGGTGACCCCGTGGCCAGGTGACCCCATGGAATGGAGACCCCCTGGTGCCCCCTTGGCCGGGTGGCCCCACGGTGACC
>NW_010431538.1:0-251 GCF_000710305.1 Buceros rhinoceros silvestris
CCAGGTGCCACCTGGACCCGGTGATGAGCCTTTGGCCACGCCGGTCACTCCCTGCATGAAGCCGCTTCCCCTAGTCAGTTCCCAGACACCGCGGGACACCAGGATGTTCCAGCTCTGCCCACTCCGGCCCCCCAGCACGGCCAGCACCCAGCGAGGGGGTTTAATTCCGCCGTAAAACACCAAGCAATTAAAAACAGGCTGAGCAGCCGCGCTGGAACCAGCCCGACCCAGGAGGAACCACCCCGCGGCGG
>NW_010431539.1:0-8939 GCF_000710305.1 Buceros rhinoceros silvestris
CTTTCTGCTGTGAAAACCAAGGTCACTGCTGAAGCCTGTGTGCCATGATGGGGGTGTGTTACATTAAAAGTGGGAGTTTGGTGTTTGCCTGCCAGAGCCTTAAAGGACTGCACTGAAACAGTTATGCAAAGCCAGTAAAAATAACAGAAGTTTATCAAAGTCACAGATGTAACAGATTCAGAATTGCCATTGGTAAATGCACTTACTGAAATGGTCCGAATAACTAATATATAATAGTAATGCTAGCAAAAAGAAAAGTATCCCGGGTATTTTCACAGTGTGGTGAGAGCGCAGCTCTTACCAAGAAGGGGTTCCTGTCTTGGGCGGAGGAAGAGTCAACCATCCCTGCAAAGTCTTCGGTCTTTTCCCTTCAGTCAGTTATTACCCCTCCTAGCTTTTTATACCCTAACCCTGCGTGTCTTTGCCACTTAGGTGATGTTTAGCATGATTTAGGTGGAGAGTTGAGTAACATAGTCATAGATGTTTAACATATTGAGGGGCATGAATTTTAATATTAATTTTGCAGTTAATTAGGCAAAGGTCGCCATTAGGACACTAGGACCTTCAGTATTTGTTTGCCGCCTTCACTTTGCCAAAACAGAGCTATACTATCTCCACAGGACTCCCTCCTTCAGCCAGCGTTTATGCCCAGCTTAAGGAATCTCCACTCCTAGAGATAACACAGAAATCTTGCATTTGCAAACATCTTGGCCTTTTGTGCTGAATTTCCAGAGGATGCAGTAAGTTACATGCTGCACGTGGGGAGGAGCAGACAAGACAGGTGACCCTAAACTGACCAGGTAGGTATTCCAGCCCATAGATGTCATATTCAGTATAAAGCTGAGGGAACAAGGGGTCAAGCTCCCTCCTTCAATGTCCAGCATCCAAGAGGAACCTGTTTATTCTCTCTTCTATCCCAATCTATGCATTCCTCAATCCAGTTTCAGAATACAGTTCCTGAATCCAGTTCCCATCTGCCGCTGAGTCCATGCTGGGACTTCCCCAGTGCCTGCCCACAGGATGAGTGGTGAGGGCGACATGTTTGCCATCCAGAGTGTTGGTTTGGGTATTGGTTTTTTTATATATTTATACATATATCATTTTATTGTATTATTTTCATTAAAGCGGTTGCAGTTTTCTGATCCATGTCTCTCTCCTTTATTCCCTTTCTCTTCCCCTGCTGGGACTTCCCCAGTGCCTGCCCACAGGATGAGTGGTGAGGGCGACATGTTTGCCATCCAGAGTGTTGGTTTGGGTATTGGTTTTTTTATATATTTATACATATATCATTTTATTGTATTATTTTCATTAAAGCGGTTGCAGTTTTCTGATCCATGTCTCTCTCCTTTATTCCCTTTCTCTTCCCCTTTGAGGAGGAAGAGGGGTTAATAGAGACCATCTGTCACTTGACTAGTGGCTGGCCCAGCTCCAACCCGTGACAAGTGTTCATTTATCTGTCCTGTGCTTCATCAGTTTATCTATGAGGATGTTACGGAGACACAGCTGAAAGCCTTAGTGAGGTTGAAATAAAGAACATCCATTCCTCTCTCCTCACAGACTGAGCCAGTCACCTTGTCATAGGAGCCATCAGGCTGGTTAAGCATGATTTGCCCTTCATAAATCTGTACTGACAGGTCTCCATCACCTTCTTGTCCTTTGTGAGCCTGGAAAATGTTTCCAGGACTATTAACTCTGTTACTTTCCCAAGGTTCAAATCAAGGCTGATTTCTGTCGTTCCCTGGATCTTAGTTCTTGCCATTCTTCCTTTCTTGAAGAAAAGAGTGATACTTGCTTTTTTCCATCCTTTAGGAACCTAGCCCAACGGCCATGACCATTCAAATATAATCAAGAATGTTCTCACAATGACAAGCACTTGCTCAGCGCTTGTGGGTGCATCCCACCAAGTTCTATGTGCTTGTGTGCATCCAATTTGTTAAAATGTTCCCTAACCTGATCATCCTCTACTGAGTGTGAGTCTTTCTTGCTTTAGATTTTTCCTCAGATCTCAGGAGCCTGAGACTCCTGAAGGCAAATTTAACCAGTAAATATTAAGACGAATAAAGCGTTGTACACCTCAGTCTTTTCCATGTTCTTTGTCACTAGATCACTTGATCCACTCAGCAGAGGGCCCACGTTTTTGGCTCTGTTTTGCTTGATTTGCATGTACAACTTAATATTATGCTGAAATTTTGGTGCAATTGTTGGAAACTTCCCTGTTAAAGTACCAAGAAATGTTTCAGAGCTCGGAGGCAAATAAAACACTGTTGGTTTTTTTCTGCTTCATTAGATTTCATTCAGAGTCTTCACATCACATTAGATCTGTTTGTTTGTTTTTACCAAATGCGATTTTGCTCACAAATATTTGATGTACATTTAAAATTATAAAAGTATGTATAGCCAGTGATATAGATTATTAGGGAGATTTCTTTAAATAGGGAAAAGGCACTAACAGGATGTGTTCAGGATATTTGTGCTTATGTATGTACACTCAGATCTAAAAAGTACCTTGTCACATCAGGCAAGCAGTTGCAGAATGGACTCCCTATTAGGAAATAAAACAAAATTAATAGAAGGAAAGAAAATAATAGAGGATGCATTTTTTGTTTGTTGTAGTCTGTTTCTAGTTTACTCTGTTTCTTAGACAATTTCCTGTAAACATGTTTATGAAATTCATTGTAGTATTTAAAGCCTAAATTTAGAATATTACCTTTATCTTATTTATTCTGAACTATAAACAAAGTGAGATTTTCCATATAAACAATCATGTTTTATGAAGGAACCTTCTAACAACTTTAAAGTGCAATGAATGGATGACTGAGTTTTCTTTTTATAAGAAAAAAAAAAGGAGTACTGTGATTGCATATCTTAAGTTCAAATCTTCTTCCCAAAAGAAAACTACAAAGTCCTTGACTTTAATAAAGGAGATTAGGATGTATTGCATTTCTTTATTTTGTTTTCCTTTTAGAAGATTTTTTAGAAATGCTGAAGGACTAAGGTGACTAAGGATACCTCAGTCTTCAGACATCTCTAATGGAGCTGTCTGGAATTCTAAAATACTACCATAGTAAACAGGGAGGTACAGGCCATTCTAAAGAACACTTTGGATGACTGTGTATACAAATCTAATTTAGAATGAGATGAGTCATGGCCTAGAAGAGCTCATCTCCTTTAATTCACTCTAAAAGTATTCTGAGATACTTTATTTAGAATCAGAGAATTATAGAATATCCTGAGTTGGATGGCACCCATGAGAATCACTGAGTCCAACTCCTGACCCCACAGAGGGTCACTTAAAAGCTAAATCATGTAGCTAAGAACATTGCCCAAATGCTTCTTGAACAGTGACAGACTTGGAGCCTTTCACTTTCCTGGGGACCTTGTTCCAGTGCTTGACCAATGAAGAACTTTTCCCTAATACCTGATCTGAACTTCCAGTGATACATCTGTAAGCCATTCCCTTGTAACATAACACCAAACACCAGAGAAGAGATCAGTATCACCTTTTCTGCTCCATGTCATGAGAAAGTTGTAGACAACGATGAGGTCAGCCCTCAGTCTCCTTGAGGCTGAACAAAACTACTATCCTCACCCACTCGTGCCCTCCTTTCAATATTTTTGTTGCTCTCCTTTGGACACATTCAATTATTTTTATATCCTTCTTTCAGGAGCCCAAAACTGCACACAGTACTTGAGATGAGGCTGCACCAGTGTTTACAGTTGGACAATCCTTTCAACCAGTCAGCTATACTATGCCTAATGCCCCCCAGGATACAGTTGGCCCTTTTGGCCTCGAGGACAAATTGATTGTTGACTCATATTGAGCTCACCAGCAACTAAACTCCCAAGATCCCTTTCTGCAGGTCCACACTCCAACCTCTTGTCCCTCCACCTATATGTTCATCGAGGATTACACTCTTAGGTGCATTTGTTCTTGCTCAATTTCATGTAACTGGTGATTGCCCATCATTCTATCAAGATCTCTCTGCAAGGCCTGTCTGCCCTCAAGGGATTCAACAGCTTCTCTTAGTTTAGTATTTTGAGCAAACTTACTTTGCATGCACTCATATCCTGTGTCCAGCCATTGATAAAAACATTGCAGAGAACTGATCCTAAAATTGAGGCCTGGAGAACATCACTAGTAACTGGATGTCAGCCAGGTGTTACCCCTTTCTAGCTGACTCTCTTAGTACCTGTATCAAAAAGTTATCTTCAACACACCTCAGGAATTTTGCAGACCTCTTTATGTTGGCTGATAGACCTGGTTAACATCCAGGAAGTCAAGTCAGCCATAAGGGCAAGGGATATTGATCTAGAGCTTTCCCTTATTTACTTTTATAGTAATACACCAATGTCATCATCCTGGACAGGTGATCTACAGTAGACTCCTGCAACAACATCTGTTGTGTTAGCTTTCCCCCTAATCTAAACCCGGAGGTTCTTAACCTTGTTAACCCTAACTGCAATCGTTGTACAGTTCATCCCCTTCTTTACATGCAGCAGTACCCTTCCATCTTGCCTGTCTTGGCCATCTATCCCAAAGAGCCTATAACCATACAATCAGAGGAATAACTCTTGGTAGATGAAGTAAAAATGTGCAGTTATTTCACATAAATCTTATATTGAATAACTTAAGTGCATATTGATTTTCATTGAAACTTGCAATGCTAAAACCTTTAAGTACTTTTCAGAAATGCAGTCCTACAACAAATGTACCCTAAGTCAATATTATTCTACAGGGAAAAGAAATAGATCTCCGTAATTTCTTTACATCTAAACAGAAGATAGATAAAAGTTCCCTAAATATCAGTGAAAGGACCCTGTCCCTTTTAAAATCAGATGAGATTTACCTGTGTCTTTTCTATCTTTACAAGTCACAATAGGGCAGTTACACATTAAACAGGTAATTTTTTATAATTCAAATGTGTTCACATAAGCATAACATACGAACCATGTGCAAATTTACAGATTATATGATCCATCATAATCACACAGCCATAAATATATGGGTCTTGAAGGTACTTTCAGAAAACATCTATTGCATTGTCTGTTGATGAAGAATAAGCATACTTGGCTTCTTTTCGTTTAACACAGTCTTAAAAATCTCCAGAGAGGGAGATCTCGAAAATTTATAGTACTTAATTATCATTGTATTTAGAAAATGTTTTGCTTTGTTTACCCCTGCTCCATAATGTCCTTATAAGGCAAATTACTGAAGTGAGCAGTTGTGTCACCAGTATCCCTATAACTTTTTCTGCATTGTTTGAGTCTTTATATTAATCTTACAGGTATATCTGTTTTCTTCAGCCTCTACTCAATTAATTTTATTGCTTTTCTCCAGACCTCTAATATCTTCCTTAAGAGTTGGTAACTGAAATTCAGTATAATAAGGTATCTTCCTTCCTGAACATCTTCATGATTAGGGAAATTGGGGAGGAAAGGAAAGGAAAGGACTGGTCTACTAATATAAGAACCTATTTTTAAGTTCATATAAAACACATTGTATTACAGCTGCAGTCCTGTCAACATCGGATACTAGAAAACTGTTTTTCTTCTGCTATTGCTATTTACTATTTTTGACTGACATACAACAATCTTATTAATCTTTCTCAGAATGAGATTTAGGTTTTCTGTTCAAAACTACTTTTTAGTCCTTTATAACCTCCAAATTTTTCTCTGCAACACTCACACAGTCATTTTTACTCATTTTGTAGCTATATATTGGATTTTTCCTCTCAGGTACCTTATTGAATGTAATCCTATTGGTTTGGGGGTAGTTGTCCAAAACTTTGATAAAATTCTGATATCATATTTTCAAGTGTTTTTAACCTCCTCAGTTTTGGGGTCATACACAGTTTTCTTAAGTGCAGTTTCTGTTTATCAGCTAAGTAAAGCTAATTAAAAAGCTGAAGAGTACTAATTTCACAAATTATATCTACAGGACCTCAATTGAAATGCATTACCAGTTAGGCAGTAAACCATATTTAATTTTTGACAATTTATAATATTTTCCTTTAATAATTACATACAGGTAAGGTGTTTTCTGTGAAGATAAGTTCATCAGTAGGGAAGCTGGGCAGAAAAGGAGGATAAAGGAAAGCTTTTTTGTGAGTCTCGTGACCTAGTTATCTATCCACACAAAATCATGGCCTACTGGATCCCAAATTTAGAGAAAGCTATCAAGTAACTGGGTGGCAAAAAAAGAAGTGGGTCTTTCCTGTATTATTTAAATTTAATATATATAAATTCTTAATATAGAAGACTGAAATAGAGAGTCCTATTCAAGGCTGTTTTTATAGTTACAAAAGCACAAAAAAAACCTACAAACAACATTTTGTATTTGAAAGTAACATGCATAAAACCTACTTACATAAATCTTGCATATAGAAGTTGTGTCTTGCCTAGGAGTCACTATTATAATGGTTATATTTTGCTGAATTCTCCGGTATTGTTATCTCTGCCTGAAATAAATGTTTTAAACCTCATCTGGGAAAGACTAATATAACCATGCTCATAGTAGTTACTATAATAAATGTAATTTAACGTTCCTATCTATCAAGATAATTAATTCTCTGTATCAGTGATCTGATTATTGATGACCGGCAGAAGGAAATATTGAATTTTATATTTAGGAATTAATTTTCTTTCTGCAAAGAAGGGGGAAAAGAAGGGAGAAAAGTTTTTACTTTCATTTGTTTCTTTTTTTCTGTCAAAGAGCTGGTAGACACAAATTTCATTAAATACATTTATTATCTGCCATTTTGTATGTGTATTTTCAGTCATGTATCTACTCTTAACAGCTACATGTTCAGACATGACAAAACACAAAGCCTTATATAACAGAAATAGAAGTTACGATGCAGTTGAAAAGTACTAAGTGGGCTAAATAAATTGACAGCTCATTTTCTGAAAGAAAGTAAAGCTGTCCTTAATATTAGGCAGAATATGAAGTTTCAAAACCTATGCTTTCCAAATGAAAGGGATATGTTTTATAATAGTGGATGATTAGATCAGTGACAGGCTGAATAGTGACTAAAATATCTTCAGGCTATATGATACTGCCAAAGAGCAATCTAACTCACTGCCGTCTCTGCCATCGGTCCTGCTCTACAGACACATATACACATGACTTTACTTTCTGATACAACTGTAACATCTTACAAGGACAATGAGACAGATTTTTAAGGCAATTAGATAGCTATTGTCTGCCTTTCATTGAATGAAATGACTAAAAATATTTAACATGACTGTGTTATGCAGTATACTAATAATCCTATAAAACCAAAATATATCTTTTTAGTGAAGATTTTTAAAGATTCATTAAATAATGCTTACCTTAATAATCTATCAAGCAAAGGTGGCAACTTGTATAAATCCTGAAAATATGAGAGGATTTGAAAAGAAGAAAATGAGCCCTAGTTCATCTCTGGGCTCATCAGTCAGCTCATTTGTGGATCTCCTGGATCGTGCTGAAATTTGTTAATGTACCTCTAGTTTGAACTGTGTCTACTCATCAGAAGAATATATTAGGAAGCATGAAATTACTCTTTTCTATTCTTTGCTCTTCAGTGCCAGCTGCGAGCTCAGTTCATAACAGAAGCTTGGTTCATAAATACAGAAATCAAGAGAGTAGTGCTAAAGCCAAAGCCATTTACGGTCAGAGCCTTTTATTTCTGATGTCTAAAGTTCACAGAGTACAGCTTTGGATTTTTGTGCATGTGCTTAACAAATTAGTCTCTTTAATGACATTCTGCTCTTACCAGCATGTGGGGAGGATCTTAGCTGAGAGAGGTTCCTGCCTGTCTTCAGCAAGGGTTAAAACACTTATTAGCCGTTTCATGGACAAAAGAACTACACAACACAAGAAAATAGGATATCTTGCATAACAATGGACTTTCACCTTGACATCAGTACACTCCTGCAGGTTTCTTCCTCTCCACTCTACCATCAATTAAGAACAAGGTCTAGCAGCTGAAAGAAAATTTCTCCCTGCAGGAAGAACAGTAAAGACAGCCTCCTCCTGCTGTGCCTGTGCTTTAGATTACCATTTTGCTGTTGTCATATCAAGACAGGACAAAATGTTATCGAGCTCAAAAGAAAATGAGGTCCAGCTGTTCACACAAAAACAGTACAAGAAGTCCCCCATGCTTATATCATCAAAATATGTCCAATATTCTTCATTCTGAAGTCACACCGAAGGCCCAATTCATACCAAAAAAAAAATCATGTTACAAATATGATGGTATGTGTATGAAGACAAGCTGACTAGTGCTACAGATGTGTAATTGTACATCCCAGTGGATAGGAAAATATATAGGCACTCAAGGAGTCAAAAGGAAAAGTCATTGCAGAATGATCAAGATAACTGTAAATGAATATCTAAAAGGAGTGAGGTCATTATTTAGCTGGTCAAATGCTTTGATCGCTCAAGGTCATCAGAAAATTTATTCTCCTGAGAGAAATAATTGTAAAATTAAACTCTCCAGACAAACAGCAAACCCCATTTTTTTGGTTACCTTCTTAAACAAGTTTTCATTTGAAAAACTGAAATTCTCATCTTGTTTTTTTCTTTTGTTTATGATGACAGCACAGTTTTTTAAAAATAATTTTTGTTCACAATGCATAATTTTCCTTGAGGAAAAAAACCTCAAAAAGTGGAGTATTGAGATACGCTTGTGTTCAAAACTGCCAGATAATATCACTAAACTTGACTGATGCTGATTTCATCTCAGAGGACAGGAAAACTTAAATGTTCAAGCACAAGCATAATTGTCAAACTTCATAAATTTGTATTATACTTGCATGTTTTCAAATCAGTTTGGCTGGGTGTTAAAATACTGATTTGTAACATAGTTATATAACTATTTAAATTATTAATGCAAATTTGTAAATAAATAATTATTTAACTCAATACCTAAAAGTATGTAAATACATATTTATAC
>NW_010431540.1:0-488 GCF_000710305.1 Buceros rhinoceros silvestris
TGCAGCCCCGCTCCAGCCTACACAACTGCTTTGGGGCCCCTGGTCACCCAAGCGGCCCTTCGGCCCCAGGTCCCTGTGTCAGCACCGCTGGCCAGGCAGCTGTGCAGGCAGCTGTGCAGGCAGCTGCCCACAGCTGGAGCATTGATGGTTCAGTGGTAGAATTCTCACCTGCTACACGAGCCTGACGCCATACAGGGGTTTTTTGGCTGCCCTCGCCCCGACGGGAGCCACCGGCCAGTCACCCTCGTTATAATCCAGGAAAGTCACTACAGCAGACGACGTTTAGGAACTTTTTCCCCCCAAACGATCAAGGCCAGCTCTGTTCTCACCCTGCGCTGAGCAAACCCCCTGCCCCCACCCTCCCTGGGGACATTACGCAGCCTCCCCTCCTTCTCCCCGCTCGGAAGCCGAGTTCTCACGCAGTTACAGCTCAACCCGCTCTCACAAACTGCTGCTGGAGGGCAAACGGCTCCGGCTCCCGGCCCCAC
>NW_010431540.1:672-1040 GCF_000710305.1 Buceros rhinoceros silvestris
GGGCCATCGGGTGAGCCTTCCAGAGCCTGCCCTGAACAGAACAGACGGGGCTTTACTAGGACAGGAATAACTTCACAGGCTTCCTGCAAGAGTTCAGAGGGCTCAAGGTTTCACCAACGAGGCGAGAGGCCGTGAAAAGCAACGTGCGGCACCAGCGGCTCTGAGAGCAGCAGCAGCTGCTCCCGTGTCACCAGCCGGAGGACGAGGAGGGACCCGAGCTGAGAGGCAGCGAGTCCCTCTGCGCCCGACGCCACAGAGGTGGGAGAGACGCTGCCGGTGCCGTTCTGCAGCGGGTTCCAGCTGCTCTAAACCTGCGCAAAGGGTCGGCCTCTGCCCTCCTCCTCCTCGGCCCCTTCCCAAACCGGCCT
>NW_010431540.1:1207-1553 GCF_000710305.1 Buceros rhinoceros silvestris
TGAACCGCCTGAGCCCATACCGCTTTGGTTGGGTCAAGCCAAGCACAAACCCCTGATGCTGAGGCGGGGTAAGTCAGAGCAGAGCTGCTTGGATCAGACATGGCGGGACACTCCTCGCAGCGGAGACAGTTACCGAATAGTCCCCGAGGCTGGAGTTGGGGACGATGCAGCACCTCTGCTGCAGGAAACCACCCCTGTAACGAGGGAGAAAACACGGGGAAGGCAAACACGCAGCACAGAGGGGGCTGGCGGGGCTGGCTTCGCTCCCGAGCCCACGCTCAGCCCGTCCCCAGAGCTGTTTTTCTCTGCTGCCCGAGCACACCCATCCCGGACCCTCCGCGGTCGC
>NW_010431541.1:0-671 GCF_000710305.1 Buceros rhinoceros silvestris
AGATGGGGTTGCCAGAGGCAGGGTGGTTTAAAGGCCGGGCAGAGATAAGAGACACCGAGGCCAACAAAGAGACATTTCCACACCTAAGGAAGTGAGGCAAGCCCGCCTCGTTAGGAGGGCTGACCGAAGTCTCCCAGGAGGAAGAAAGAGGGTGAAAGTTTAAAATCCTTGTGTTTCAAAGGTGGAGGAGACCTGCCAGGAAAGCTCCTGTTCTGCCAAGAGCCCAGAAGAAGCCTGTGGGGCAGGTCAAGCACTGGAAGTTGTTACGATGGTGGATCTCAGGAGGTTCCTCAAGGTGTTTGCGATGGCACGTGAGTCTGAAGGGTTTGGGATGGCCACCCAAACTCAGTTCAGTCTCAAAACTCAAGGAGATTTCAGGGGAACTGCAGGTGAGCACAGAGGGATGTGAAGACACACATGGGGACCGCTCCCATCGCAGGGGGACGCTCCCAGGAGAGGCTGAGCGTGCGCACCAGCAGCCCGCGAGCTCTCAGCACCGCCAGTTGCTTCGGGGCTGAGACTAGAACAGCTCTGGAGGGACGACCAGGCCTTGCTCTGCGCTGTCCCTCCTTTCTGCAGACAATGGTCCCAGTTAAGCCTCCTCTCAGGCTGCACCTGACTCTGACAGTCCCCGCCCTGAGCTCCATGGGGTCCAGCACACCAGACCGGGG
>NW_010431542.1:0-1193 GCF_000710305.1 Buceros rhinoceros silvestris
GCAGAACCGCTGGGTTTCTGCGCAGGAAAGGCCGTTACCACAGCGAACGCTTCGGGTCCTGCGTGTGGTTGCCTGCAGAGCCACAGAATGAGGCTTTTACAAACTCCGCAGAAGGAGTTTCTAAAAATCGCGGTTATTTACCTGAAAAAGCACCCTGTCAGGCTGGCACAGGCATCCCCGCAGGCCCTGGAGGAGGCGGTTCCTCTACGGACCCTCTGCAGAGCGAGGGCTGCGGGAACAGCGGTGAGGACGAGCACGGGGCCTTTGACGGGGTTAAAATTTGTCCAAAATTGGACAAATTGGAGAAAGGGCCTGAAATCAACCAGGCGACGTCTGCTGAGGGGGGTGAAACGCGTGAGAGCGAGGAAGAGGAAGGGAGCTGCACCCCAACGAGGGGAACAAGGCACAGGTTAGAGACGGGGTCTAGCGGGGACCCGGCTGTGCTGGGGGAACACTCGGGCTCGAGGGGCTGAAAGGGCTTTTCCAGCCTGAACGACACTAAATACTGAAAATCTGAGCAGGCTTTAGTATTTCTAGGGACGGACTCAGCTGGCCTCAGCGTCCTCCAAACCAGGGAGGTTCATCGCTCAGCCACGTGTTTGTGCTGGGGAGCGGCATCCAGGGACCTCCGTGTGGTCCTGGGCTTCCCTGGAGGGGGCCTCCAGCGGGGGGGTTCGCAGCGAACCGTGGGTCGGGTCACACCGTACGTGGTGGGTCACACTGGACGTGGTGGGTTACATGAGTGTCTCAGGCACCTTGGGATCGGGATGCCTGGGCTTAGGCAGCTGGACACTCCCGGAGCGAGTGACAAACCCCAGCTTTAATGGCAGGAAGGGCAGGCACCGTCTGTGACGTATTCTCAAAGCCATCAAAAAGGCTTTTTCAGAGCAGAAGTGTCGAGAAGCTGTTCAGGGTGCGTTTGGTGGCTCCCTCTGCTCTCCGCCGCCTCCTCCTCTGCTCACCCTAACGGACACGCAGGCTCCCACCGACCCCACGGCTCTTCACCGCCCGCCCGCGGTGCCAGTTCAGGCTGAAGCTGGCACCGTTCCGGCTGGTGCTGCCGTGAGGGAGCTCAGCCCATGGCAGTTAAACCTCGGAAGGCCTCGGTGGGTAAAACCGCTCTACCACCACCCTCCCCAGCTGTCCGACAGCCCCCCGAAGAGCTGACAGGCCGCACTAAGGTCTCCCCGGAG
>NW_010431543.1:0-3960 GCF_000710305.1 Buceros rhinoceros silvestris
GGAGCCGCCGCTCCGGAGCCGCTGGGCGAGGCCGCTGCTGCGCCTCCCGCTGCTCGCGTTGGTGCTGCCCCGGGGGGGTTCCAAGCCCGAGCTGTACAGACGGCCCTGCAGTGACAGAGGTGAAATGAGGGCTTTGGAATCAGCTGCTGCGTGAGCTCCGCACGTTCTCCGGAGCTCGTGGGACTCGCCAACAGAAGGAGCGTGGCTGGGAACCTGGGCGGGGGGGGGGAGGGACGGCTGGGGGAAAAGGCTGCCTTCAGTTTCCCAGCCCCCGAGCAAGCCAGACTCTTCACATAATGCTGCAATATTCATAAATAAATGCGTTCAGACTACCTGGAGAATAATTAAACACTGTTAATTATCCATTAGAAGCACCCTCCTAAGGGTGCTTAGGCACAAGGCAGAACTAATGTATCATCAGCTGAAAGGGAGGGATTTCAGAGGGGGAGAACAAAAGGGGTAAATCCTGCCTTCACAGCTATAGCAATGGTTGAGGAGCCTCGATGGTTCCTTCCCATTTCCCTCTTTCAAACTGGATGAAGAAAAGTGATATTTCTGATTGTCTCTTATCAGCAGCGTGTGGTAGATGATGTATTTTGTAATTTGCGAGCAGATTGTGGTGTTGGAGCCCTGAAGTGAGTACAAGCTATGAATACAGCGTTAACTACAGTGTTCGTGACAGAGAAGGAAGCCGGGAGTTGTGCCACAATGTTCGCTAGATGTACAGAGGACCTGTCCGTCCTGTGCCTGTCACAGCTCATGGGGTGTTCTTGGGTCGTGCAGGAATGGGGTAGCAAAAGCAGGTGGGTGAGCCAAAGGGATGGATTAGACGAGAGTGGCAGGCAGAAGGCCTCCCGCTGAGAGGTGGGCGGCTGTGCCGAAGCCTCAGCTGCTCCCTGAAGATAAAAGACAGTGTGGCCCTCACGGGCGGGCTCCCAGGCTTGGCTTGTGCCAGTGTCCTTGCTCTGGAAGGAGAAGCACGTGGTGGGGGCAGTTAGCTGTCTTCTGAGCGATGGCATGGAAGACATGTTCGGTAACTCAGTGGAACAAGAGTTCCCCACTTTCTCCTCCCGGAAGAAAGGGAAAAGTGGTTTGCATGGGGTTTGAGGGGAGGACATTTGTTGTCTTTTTTTCTCAAAAGTGAAACTTGTGTAGCGACTACCAAATCGGAGACATCCCAGAGCTGGGAGAGTGATACCCGGTGATAGCCTGACAGTGAAAGCTGGATATTTTTTTTTATTATTTTTCCACTGTTGTCCAGAGACCCCCGTATATCATCTCTAGGATTTTGTTCCAGCTCTCCCTGCCTTATCTGGTGGGAGCATGAGCTATTCTGGAATTCATTTCAGTTACGTGTCTCTGTGAATGTAATTTGTTGCTTGAACATTATGCAAAGGCAGTAACTCTTTCTGTGGTGACTCTGGAGGATCTGTTTCGAAACAGGAGTCTCGGATGTGAGAGTGCTATGTCACTCCTACTGATTCCAGCTGAGTGTGGCCCACGGATTAAATCTCTGATTGTGCTTATGGAATCTGATCTAGCTGGACTCCAGGCTGCTCCTGCCCAAATTCATGTAGCAGCTGCCACAAACCTGGTAGTTTTAGCCGTTCGCTGAGTAGGTTCAGGGGTTCATTTATTCCTGTGTTTGAGCAGGGCTGGCAAGAAGTGCTGTGAACGGAACTTCTGAGAGCCTCAGTTAAAATGTTTTCAGCTGTGTGTAAAAGCCCTTAAAGGAAAACCAGAGCTTTCCTTGGCTGCTTTAGTTTTTACAAACCACCTGGGAAGCAGATAATCAGGCCTTTGTTTTAAAGAGCCCTGTGCTTCTGTCGTGTGTAGTTCATGGTGGTGCAGAGGAAAGGCACACCGAAAGGGTGGCCTTTGACCTGCTCTTCATGCTGATGTGAAAGACAGCGTATGCAGTACTGCCAATGAAATAGCCCTTTGTGCCCGCTCTCCACCAACTGATGCTCTTGCTGTGGTCTAGCGTAGTCGCTTAACAAGGGCCCAAGATTTCCTAGGAAACAGAGAAATGGATAAATGAACGAAAAGCTGTTGCTGCTACCTGACAGACCCACACGAGAAAGATTGGGATGAGTGGCATCCATCAGTGCTGACTTTCTGTGACTGGTTATCCCAGCTGAGAAAGGGTCCTCAAGCATGGCTCCTCTCAGCCAAGGACAAAAACCTGCTGGCAGCTCAAGGCAGACCAGGCTCTCAGGAGTGTGCCAAACAATTGTCACAGGTCTCTGCCTTGGGGTGTACAGTTAGGAGCTGTTCACAGCTTTGCTCTTGGAATGGCTGCTGCACAACAGAATGGCTCGAGGGACTTGCTCCTGAGAGCTTAAATACTGGTTCTTTCTGCGCAAAGAGAGTAACAGGTGAGTTAAAGGTACGAAGACTTAGGAGAGCGTGGCGCAGGGATTGAGGTTAGGGGCTTGGAGAGCACCTGCGTGAAAACAGGTGCAGGGCAGTGAGTTTAGAGTGGTTCCCTGCTTGGGGCAGCCCTGTGCGTGGTGGAGGCTCTCGCTCAGGCTCCGCTCAGTGGCCGTGCTCTGTGGAAGGCTGACCGCTATGGCTGTTTCTTAATCAAGACTGAATCCTACTGCGATGGATGTGTAAACACAACCTTGCGATGAATACAGTGGTGAGCAAGCAGAATCGTGTGATTTGGGGGAATGCTGCCCGTAGGCAGAGATGGCAAAATAGTGTCATGGGCATCTTCTGTGCCCAAGCACTTGTGCGGGCTGGGAATTGCTGGCGTGCGGCAGAGCTAAAGATGATGCCACTTTGACTCTGCTCACGCCTGCATCCTGTGAGCAGTGACTTCTTGCTCTCGTCTTGATCTTTTGCAGGCAGACAGGCCTCTGTTTCTGTGCCAGCCCAAGGTGCCGGTGTAGCCTAGTGAACAGAGCTCAGGTGCTTTGTTGGGACACCTTGCTGTTGTCCTACTATAAAGATCTCACGGGGGAGTTCGCTGGCTTCCTCTCTGTCCTCACTGTAAGGAAAAGCGGGGACTGATGTGGAGGACTTTCTCTTTGCAGACTGCAGATCTGAAAGCCCGTGCTGCAAGCAGAAGCTCAGTATGGAGACAAGTAAAATCTTCCAGGCCGTAAAGTCGTTTACTCTTCTCTTACATGTGCCATTCTTGGGTTACAAGCTGTTTTCACTTAGCAGGTACAGGTCACTTCAGCGTTGTGTGTCCTTTGTGGTGGACGGTATGTTGTCTCCAAAACAAAGCAAGAACAAAACTGGTCACTAGCCACCATCAAACCACCTCTGTCACCTCGTGGGTTTAGTGCTGGTCACAGCCTGGCTAAGTTGGAGAATCTGCACATCTGTGGCTGCAGTTCTTACGACAGTGCCAGCTGTGGATAGTATTTTCTTTGCTCTCTGATTTGTTTGGCATCAGAAGGTCTGTAACTTCAAACCTCTGCACAGAGAGAGGGATCTGGGTGCGTGATTTATGGCTGTGTGTTGTTGGAGAGCCCTGTTCTGGACTCAGACGGCACATTTGACCAGAGCTGCAGTTTGCAGTTCCATTTTCCATTACTACACAGCAGTAGCTGTGCAGTTTCCCCTCAGTGTCTGGTCTGTGTCTGCTAGGCTGCCTGAGCTCCACTTGCCCGGTGGCTGCGTGACAGGCAGGGTGTCTGTGCACAGAGGAACAGATGGGAAAATGACGCTGTACTTAAAAGCTGTTTGTTTCTCCTAGAGAGTCCCTCAAGGGCGTAACAGAAGGGCAGGTAGAGGTACTGGTATATTGTCCTCCTGCTTTCTCGGTGATGGTTAACGCTGGCAGATATGGAACTAGCAGGCAGCTGCCTCGTGTGTGCTCCACTCTTGCTCCTCTTCTGACCGGAGAGAGGAAGAGAGGACGTTGGATTCCCCTTTGGCGGCTCAGTGAGGAGCTGCTCGCGAGCTGCCAAACTCTGATCTCAGGGCCGCCTCTGTTCAGGAGCA
>NW_010431544.1:0-3758 GCF_000710305.1 Buceros rhinoceros silvestris
CCCTGGTCACCCCGCTTGGTCCATGCCAGCCCCCCACCCCAGACAGGCCCGATGCCTGGAAGGAAAGATGCCTTCTCCATTCCCGGCCCCCCCGCCCCCTCCGGTAGCAACGGCGGAAAACGGGGCGAGCAACTAGCCAGCCTGAGCCCTCCCCGGGAGGGGACACCTAGAGCTCTCTTCTCACCTTCTCAGAGAGTACATATGTCGCCTCTGTTCTGCTTTCCGCTTATTTTTATAGCGGACTCGCCTGTCACAGCACTTATTTAATACGTGGTTCCCTGCTAGGCCTTGCTGTTTGACTGCTGTCACAAATGATACCAGGTGAAACTCCTCGTTGTTTCTGCATTTACACGGTAGCCCACCACTACTCACTTTTCAGCCCCTGAGTTAATTGTTTTCCTACTGTAAGCTTCATAATGCATATACACAGAGCAAAAAAAAAAAACCCAAACCCTCCAAAACTCCTTTGCAACAATGCTGCTTTTCAAAACTACCTCTGAATCTGAGAATTAAAACAATTGTTTATACAAATTCCTGAGCCTAACAACAGACTCTCCTTAATGGCAACAGCTAGCAAAAGGTGAAGTCAGAGGGAAGGTCAGCTCAGCAGGAAAGATTTCATGACTCTGACATCATAAGCCCTGAGCAGCATGAAGTTTATCAGGGCTGTCGCGTGATGAAATTGTACTTTTTTAAGTGATAGAACAAAAAGCAGAACATCTTTTTACAGCACTTGCACTGCCAATTTTAATTGCCTCGATTTAAACAGTGTGGTTGAATCCAGGCTCTTTCAACAGTCATTTCTGGTACAAAGCAGGACAGGCAAGCCAAAATTAGCTGTTTAAAACTGTCTGAAATAGATCTGTAAACACAAATAGGCTCCAGATCTCCGTCCATCACACCCATGTCATGAATCCTGTGATGTTCTCACATCTGTGTTGCATAACCGTCAGACTGGCAGTGGGCACAAATCTATAAGCAAGTAAGTGAATTTGCTTTAAAACCAGGGAAAAGGTGCTAGGCACCCTTCCTTATACCTACTGGAGGCTGAAAAGGAAAGCATTTAAGAAGAGCTGTTTGGAGATCCCTATGCATGAATAATACAAAATATGAAATGTGGCTTGTGGTTACCGTTAGGTTTGTGATCCTAATTTCAGGCTCTTCCTTTCCTTAAGTTTGTACAATTCCATTCAGAGCAAGGAAAGTCACCTCGAAGCTGAAGCCAGTTTAAAAATTTTCCCATCTCCTTTCCTGTAGGTTTCAAAATATTTGTTAAATGACACTTTACAAAGACTACACTTTCTTGAACACACTTTTTTCTTTCTTTAGCCAACAGGGTACCGTAGGCCCAATGATAAGATTATTCATTGCCAAGAATTCTCTCCAAGCACTGATTATGTTTATCCTTGTCCATGCTTATACTGCCATATTTCACCAATTAGGATCAGGCCTTGACTGGTTTTTACTAAACATTTCCTTCTAATTTAAAATCACAGCTGAAGTTAAAAAATGTTCAGGTGTTATTTTTCTTTGAACAAGGAGAAAGGAAGTGACGAATAAGTCTGCTTTGAATACAATTTTCATGCCAAATACTGAGCTGTTTCTTCCAGATTCTGACTCCTTGACTCGTGTCTGTTCTTTCTGTTTCATACACCTTCGCTAGAAAAGGCTATTTTTTACTTTCTCGTTTTTACAAATTAGCCCCATACTTATTATGGGGCTTATGCATACTTATGACCTTTTTTAAAATATCTGTGTCTGTGTGCTGCCTTTTTAAATTGATTTTGATAGCTAAGAAAGTGGCAGCTAAATTGAATTCATTACTGAAGGGTAAAATTGCTGTTAATGTGACACCAATCCCCAGTTAATAGTAAAGATAATAGTTCTTTGGGTTTGTAGGGCTATTGATTTCTTCCACTTAAAGCCTTTACATATCTGCTTCAATTACAGCTGACGCTACTTTTTAACCCTTTGAGGTTTGGATTTTCACAACCTCAAAGTAGATTTTAAGCTACACTTGTAGTTTCAGGACTGTATACATCTGCACATTGAAAATCCCTCTTGGCATACACAAATGGATTGATTGATAGTCTTTGCAGCCATAGCAGAACTCCCTTTCATCAAAGAATAAAGTGCATTTTCAATTAATTTAGTCTCCTAACGTTCCCACAAAAGAGATAACTGTTGCCTGCTGAGCACTGAAAAGGTGTAGCTGGCTTCATCATAAAAATAGTCACTGAAGTTAAGTGTCAAGCTGGAATGCCAAGCCTTGCACAGGCATATTAATACCTCCTTGATTTTTCTGAGTACTGTAGGCACTCAACGGCATTGAAAAGAAAGGTAGCAAGATTTTAAAAAAGGAAACACTCACGTATGAGTGGCCACATCTGAAAGAAGATGGAAGAGTGGAAGACCCATGAATGCATTTAAAGTATCCTTCATTTGCCTAGCCAGATACTCTGCATGTAGTTGAAGGGGAGAAAGAGCTGGACTGCATGACTGGAAAAGCAGAAAATCTGCAAAATCCCAACACAAACTTGACATGAAGGTGTAAGTATTGAAGCCCTTTGGGAGTCAAATGCTAGCGAATTGAAGAGGACATCCAGAAACTGACCAAAATCAGACAAGGAAAAAAATTACCTCACAGAAACTATTCAAACATAACATTCAGAAAATAGCCGTCAATCCTGCTGTGGTGCAACGGGACTTCAGGAAAATAGCAAGTGAAAATAGCATGGCAGGTGATTCTGATAAGCAAAATTTGTAAGGTGTCCATATAGAGATGTGTGTACCCATATTTATAAGGCTAAAGGACATGTATGGCAATAAATGGTGATATATGGATTTCCATACCTGTATATGTACACATATATAGAGGTACCACAGCCTGATAGAATATGTTTTATGGTTTCCAACTTCTTTTCCCCTCTTAGACCATACTAAGCAGGATATTTTAGTTTAATACTTCCAGCCCCAAGAGTCCAAGCCATTTGTTGAAGCAGGGGCTGTGTTCCGATACACTGACCTCCGACGACAGAGGAAAGGGCTTAATCTCAGCCCGAAAGCAAAGGACGAATTGCTTCAACCCAGTGTAATTCCTTTATAACTTGGGCTGCAGAAAAATAGCTTTTCTGGAACAGCTTTTTTGAGAGTAAGAGATGCTACTTATTTGAATAAACCCCAGGAGCATATTTGAATAAAGCCCAACAAAACAAGATAATCTGTAACCCTTCAAAGATCTACGTTTTCTTTCAACATTCTTTTTGTGGTTTGGAGGTTATTTTAGAAGATTTACGAACCTGACATGCTCCTTTCTGTTTCAGCAGTCTGTTGTTTAAGCAATCTTATCTCTAAGATAACATCTAAAGGGATGGGGGACCCATTCGGAAATCTCCGGTGCCGCACATGACTGAAACATCCCGCAGCTTCGTACGGCAGTGTTGCCCGGTCAGACCCCGGAGAAGTTCGGGACTAGAAGCCGGCTTGCAGGGGGACAGATGGGGAGCAATCCCCCGGCTGCTCATCCCCGACTCCCGGGGAGGGCAGATTTTCAGGCTAGAAGGGAATGACAAATACTGCGTCGCAAGAATTTGACCGGTGACCGCGGCGGTAGCTTTAATTTTCGGGGTGTGAGGTGGCAGATTACAGCGCTTCCCGAATGGACAAACCTCGAGTTACAGGCGGTTCCATCGAACCCTCGCACGGCCGCAGCACCGCTAAAGGGCTCCGGGAAGCCTCGCCCGACGGGGGTCCCGGGG
>NW_010431545.1:0-2391 GCF_000710305.1 Buceros rhinoceros silvestris
AATGTCTGCGTAGTAATCTGATGGGGATCTCATCAATGCTGATCAATAACTATGGGGGGGGGGCGTCGGTCAGGAGGATGGGCCAGGCTCTTCTCAGTGGTGCCCAGCAACAGGACAAGGGGCAGTGGGACAAACTGGAACCCAGGAAGCTCCACCTGACCAGGAGGAGACACTTCTTTGCTGTGAGGGTAGCAGAGCCCTGGCCCAGGCTGCCAGAGAGGTGGTGGAGTCTCCTCCGGAGAGATCCCAAACCCGCCTGGATGCCGTCCTGGGCAGCCTAAATGATTTTGTGGTTCTGAGTGCAGCAGGACTCTGCCTTTTGACCTTGTACTGAATTTCCAAAACCAAACAGTGGATTTTCATGATTGAAAGTGTATTGACTGCAGCACGCAGCAGAATGGTATCACTGGTGTCATGTTATCTACAGGTAACGATGGGAGTTACGCTGTGGCCAGGGAGCCCTTCCTCCTTGGCTGGAAACACACCCACAGCAGAGGTTCCCCAGCTGGGTTAGCAACGTCAGCCCATGGGATGAAGCGCAGGAGCTCGGAGGCCTGAGAGAAACACTTGTGAGTACCGACCGCGGCCGTGCTGGCGTGCAGAAGGCGGGCCTGCAGCTCCCCCACTGCTGTGGCCAGAGACCCAGCCTCAGCCCGGGCAGGAGTATCGCCGCAGGTCACGGAGCAGCGGTGGTATTTCATTGCTGGGAAGCATGTGGCCCCTGGGGTTCATGGGCAGTGGGTGCTGCCTGTGTCTCCCTGTCGCTGCCGTTCCCCAGCGTATCTGGCTTTCCTTGGCCTAGACGTCCCCTCAGGCATGGTTCTTCACAGATATGTAATGCTGTTGAGGGGCTCCCATGTCTAATGGGTTTATAGTGTTACTGAGCTGTGTATTCTCTGTTTCTAAATATTTCTGTGGCCATCTTAAAATTGAAAAAAAAAAATCAAAATTCGCTTAAAAATAATGAGGAGCTTGACTTTTTAAATGAAATAATTTCCTCAGTGGAAATTACTGAGATAATCGGAGAAGTTTTAGTGGATTCCAAGATCTTTAATCACTTAAAGGCATATGTATTTCACTGGACTTCAAAAGTGCCTGAATTTCACCGATTCCTTTCTGGTTTGTGAGGACCTGTTACATGGAACACGTGGATACCTCTTCCTTCTGATGTCTCTGTCCTTATGCTCTGCATCTCTGGGTTATATTAACCCGTTCTGAAGTGGCTTCAGCCATTTCTGGCTTCCACTGGCAGGGAACGCTGTTTGCTCCTTAGACAGCATTTGGAAATCAGTGCTGAGGACGGCTCCAAAGAGAGTGGAGATGGGTCCCTGTGTGACACGTTAGAATTAACTGTGTAGTAGCTGACATCGTTATCTGATTCACTTTACCAGTCATGAGCATTTTCTTGCTAAAGAACATTGTTAGAGCTGTATGAAGTAGTTGGAAAATGTGGAAAGTTTGAGTTTAAGGTTGTTTCAAGATTCAGATGTAGTCATTGACTCTGCTCTTGCTCAGGTTTCTTCGTTCCGCTTGTCTGGGTGAACTCGTTTCGCGTGGTGGTGGAACGTAGCTGAATGTCGTTACATTCAGCTTTTGCCCTCAGTTTGGGTTTACAGGGGAAGGATATGCCGTTTCAGAGCAGGGTCCGCCTGGTGACCGTCTGTCTCTCTGTTCAGATGGAGCATTGTGCTGACTGTAGCTTGTGATTGGGAACGATGGCTGCATGACCCAGAAGCAGAACTTCTCCTGAGGATGGCAGTGTCAGTGCCGTCATCTTTCTAACTTACCAAGTGTGTTTCTGACCAAATTCTGTCCTCAAACACAGCAGCAGCGACCCCTGTTCTGGAAATACACATGTTGTCTTTGCTGCTCTTGCTCTTTCTCTGAATCTCGGAGCTGGACCGAGCTGAGGCTTTTAAATGAGGGCAGCGACATTTCCCAGCAGGGTTTGTTTGGCTGTTTTACCGTTGCCACTTACCTGTGTGAAGCGTAGACTCCAAAACATGTTTGTGCCAGGTTGGAAGGTAGAATCTCTGAGGCAGGTGGTTAACAGTGAATAACTCTGCTCTTCACCACAGTTTTACCTGTCATCTTTGGTGCTCAGGTGACTCCTAATGTCCTGCGGTTTAATAATAGTTTTCATTACTATGACTGTCTTACAGAAGCCAACAAAACAAACCCCCCTAATGAGTCCGTGACTTATTACTGGGTGTTTTCATTTGTTTCATTTGTGCCATCTCTTCCTTTAGGTGTTGAAACCCTAAAAGCATCCCTAATGTGCAGAAGGGGACATCTCTGTAAGAGAGCAGGGACAGGGAGCAGCCTCAGGTGGGTCAAGAACAGAACCAGAAAGCTGTTGTGGCGGCTCTTCCCGTCACTGCAACAGCAGCA
>NW_010431545.1:2703-6381 GCF_000710305.1 Buceros rhinoceros silvestris
TGAGCATCTCGATTATTATTGCTTATTGGTTGGTCACTTTCTGGACATGTGGTTGTTTCTCTCTGTTCTGACAGTTCCATATCGCACTGAGCTGCGGTTCTGTCTGAAAAGATGATGGGCTCTGATGGTTCCTACAGACCTTCTAATCTAATTCAAAGGCTCTTGAGAACTGGAGCTTGAAAACTCTCCCCTGAGATGAATACGCTATGTATGAACACAGCAGGTAGGGCCGTTTTTGCTGTTGTGTGGTGTTTTTATTAGGACACCCCGGTATTTCTCAGGGCTTGGTGAGTTGCTGGTTGTTAATTCCCCTGGCAGCTGAGATCTTCTTTAACGGAAGAACTCTTAAAACCCCCCAGACAAAAATGGGCCTTTTGCAGGGTAGTGATTGCTGTCACATTCCAGCAGTAACAGTGGTCTCAAAAAGAAATACTGACGGGCAAGAAGCCCCTCCAGCCCCCATCAGGTGAGGTTTGTGATGCACAGGCAGGTCACCCCAGTGGTGGCAGTGGCTGAGTGCTGGTGCTGTCCAGTTCCTGTTCCTGGAGGAACGCAGACCGCGCTGTGCTGTGCGGAATTCCAGTGCACACCCTTCGTATCCCTGTCACAAAACAAACACACAAGCTGTGATACACTCCGCTCTTTGCTTTTACATCATCAGCTTGTCAGGGGCAACCTTGAGGGAAGCGTGTGAGGGATACCCAGTGTTTTACAGCAGTTCACTGCAGCGGTTGTAGATGGGAGGACAGCAATGAGTGCAGCTGGCTTTCGCAGGAGGAGAGTCTCACCTCTCCAGTGTTCTCTCCAGATGCTTGCACATGTCTTTGTCAGTAGTGCCTGTGATGTTCAGCCAGTATAACTGAGGAGGGGCTGTTTTCCTTTTTTTTGAGTTAGTCTGAAAAGGATGTTGTGCTTCAGCCTCATGTCAGTGTTTACTCTGGGTTTGATCTTTTACTGTGGAGCTGAAGCATCTGTCTGACCCTTCAGTTGAGACCTGTCTGGCGCCGGGATGATGAAGCATCTGTGCAGTCTCTTGCGTTGTTTCAGTTCATTATCTCTGTGCTAGGACTATATGGGTTTGAGTTTCAATCGTGCCACAGAGGAATGGTCCCGCTTGTATGAAAACACCTTTTAGTTTTCCATACGCAGTCACATTGTGAACCTGCCTCCAAAGCTAAAGCATGAACTCGGCTGACCTGAACAAGGCATGGTCTTGCAGCCATTCATTTTGCTGTCTCCTTACCAGCCCTTCTGGGTTTGTTTGCTTCTCTAAACAGGGTTTTGTTAAGCACAGAAACAAAATCTACTCTTTGTCCGCAGTAACCGTTTCACTGCCAAGCCCTCTGGGGGTGATCGCTCCCTTCCGCGCTTGTTTCATTGTTCTGGCTGAACCATTTCACTTCACAGTCCTGGAGGACCTCTCTCTGCTCTGTTGTTTTAGCTTCAGTACTTCCCTGAAATTAGGGACATTTCCAGCAGTATAGATACAGCCTGGAAAGCTGGTGAGTAAGACTTAATCTTGCAGCTGTCTACTGCAGATCTCTGGGGAAACTGTGTATTTTCCTCATTCTACCTAGAAGAAATCTGGACAGATTTCTTTCCATGTTTCCTCTCACATTCCCCCTCTCAACACTCATTAGTTGGGAAATAAAGTCCATATTTTTGAACTCCGTTTTGTTTTCACATTCACATCTAAATCTCAGTTCAGACTAACCTTCTCAGTGGCATTTGTTCCAGAGTCAGTGGGCTAAACTGTCCAAGGATTCAATCAGAGCAGAGCAAAAGCTTCACTAGAGTTAAGATCAAACCCCTCTTTGCTAGGAATTGTGCTCTTCTAACGCTCTGAATATTCTGAAATCCCCGTGTTTACTTGGATGCATTGAAATTTATCACGCAGGAAGGGATTAGTGTCTGAGTGGTGGATCAGATGATTGGGGATTGGCGAAATACAAAAGAAAAACCTTCTTTGAATAAACATGCATGTCCCTGATCACCGGAGCGGCTTCTGCTGTCTTTGTGTGAGGTGGATGAGCAGCTTCCCAACTCCTCTGTTCGCTTGCTTGCTTTGAAGCCTTTTGTGCTGTCTGAGGTCTAGAACTGGAGCTGTAATCTGGCTGTGCTGTTTTTCAGCCACATCAGCTCCTCAATGTGCTTTAGAATGTAGCTCATAAAGAGCCTGCTGGAGGGGGAGACTGGGGGCTGGTTCACTGCCTTGTTGTTTCCAGACAGTTGTGAGAGGACAGCTTTTGTCTCTGGGGAAGAATCTGGGACTCTGTACGGGGAGGAGACTGTCTGAGATACCCTCCTCGGTGCTGCGAAGCAGGAACAGAGTTGCAGTAGTTGTTGAGGTGAACAGAGTACAGCACATTCTCCAGTGCTGTTCTTTCACCTTTGAGAACACCGCTGTGCTCACCTGGAATGTCTAAACGCTGGAAATGGCTGGATTTCTGTGACATCTGAGAGATCTTAAAGGAGCTCAGTGTGGCAGAGAGACCCATTTCTGGTGTCTTGAAATGCTTCAGCTGCTCCAGTGTCCTCCTGTAGCATTTTTAAAGCGTTGGTTGATAGGATCTTCTGTGTGTGGACATGAATGAAACCCTGTCTGTAAGTAGATTCTCTGAGGGGCTGGCTTGCTCGGCACTTACCCCAGCCAGAGCATGGAACTGACTCGTTTGAAAAGCAGTATCAGGGGCAGTATTTGGAAAATAACGAAACCCTACATGTAAGAGCAAACCTAACGTTCAAGATTTGGGGCATCTGTTTCTCAAACATCAAGCTCTGGTTCCCATGTCGCTTTGAGATCTGCAGGTGTATCCTGCAGATAATCCAAATTAAAGGGTCTGAAAGCAAGAAATACAAAATTACAGTGTTTCATTTCATCCTTTTGCACATCTTTCACTTTTCATTCTGGCCAACCACAAAATCCCCTGTTCTGGGTCCTGTGGAGCTCTGTGGAGACTGACACTGCCCACGTGTGCCTTCCAGGCAGATGTGATCTGCGGATGGCAGTCACGCCATGCATTGTGAGGGGCCACTGGGGCGCTGGAACAACTTTCACCTGCTCAGGAGGACTCAGAAACAGTTATTTAACTGCCGTAGTCAGCTTGGTCTCCTCAACAGCACACAGGTTATCAGCAGATCGCATGTAGTCCCCACATTGGTGGTCTGCAGTGGGATTGTGCCGGTCCAGCTGAGCAGCTGCAAGCGGGAGGAAGTCAGTTTCTGAGCCTGAAAGGTGTCACCCTGGTACCCGCCCACCCACTATTCCTCCATCCTTTGGCAGAGTAGGAGGATCTCATGGTGGTTGGTGTCGCCTTCCACGTGCGAGTTATCTCTGGGGTTTCCTGTTCCTGCAGCCTGGCAAAAGCCGCCTGGGTCTTTGCCACAGGCAAGTTGTAGCCAATGCTGTGTAGCGCGAAGAGTTGGCCATCCATGTGCTGATGGCTCCCAAAATCTACAGTAAGATGGATGAAAGACTGAAGTGTCATGAAGAATGTTTGGATGAGTGAATAAAAGGGGGTGTTTCTGACAACTCCATCTTGTGGCTGATGATTTGTAATCATGTAACACGGGCTAGCCTTGCACGTGCCAGACTTGGTGGTGCCTGTTTTGCTGTTACGGTCTGTGCAGAGTGGAGTACGTGGGAATCCTGTTGTCCTGGGTTCAACATGGAGGAAC
>NW_010431546.1:0-213 GCF_000710305.1 Buceros rhinoceros silvestris
CTTGCCCCAACGAAAGGGGAATTTAGCCGCATCCCTTCCCCCGCTCTGCCAGGCCCGAAAAGAAACAATATGTATTTCCTTTAGCGCCCACTACTGAAAATGAAGCCGTGGCCGGCTTAAAAATAGTCCAAACCGCTTCTCCATCCCGAAGTACGCGGTTCCCACAGGTTAAACCAGGCGCTGTCATCGCAACCAGATTGCCCGCAGCCTTCC
>NW_010431546.1:376-874 GCF_000710305.1 Buceros rhinoceros silvestris
GCCTCTGCCTCCAGGAAAACCTTTACGGGGGCGCCTGGACCTGGGGCACCAACAGAGAAAATGCGATTCTTAGAAAGTACTCGGAAAACAAAACAAAACAAAACAAACAAACAAAAAAAAACCCCCAAAACCTGTCCCGTGTCCACAGGGAAGAGACGGCTCAGAGACGGAACAGCGTGGGCGTTTCTTGCTCAATTTCTGTTTCAGGAAAGAGCCACAGCCCTCCACCAGTGGCCTCTGTATCGATTGTACCTGCCTAGAAAATAGGGCTGACAAAAATAAACACTCCTAAAGCCGTGTTTTTAGCAAGTCTTCTTCAAATAGTTGCACACCCGTGGATGTCACATCCGTGCAGCGTGTCCCTCGGCCGAGGCACCGGCATCATTCGCGGCGGCTCTGCAGCACCCTCAGCCACGCAGAGCTGCTTGACGTGAGATCGGCGAGATTCTGCGGAAACCAAAGGAGCGGTACATCCACGCTGCGGGCCTCGAAGGCGGC
>NW_010431546.1:995-1421 GCF_000710305.1 Buceros rhinoceros silvestris
GCCTCTCTCCGCGGCTGGCGCCGCGACCCGCACTGTTACGGCTTTTCCCTGACAAAATACCGCTGCCTGCTCCGGAGCTCGATTGCTCCGAATTTACCAGAGGCTTACTGACCTTCCAGGCCTATTTCTGCCTTGCTTTTCCTTTCCTTAGCAAAACGCCAAGCACGAGCGAAGGAAAGATTCAGCTGCCAGGCTATGAGGGCAAATACCTAAACAACCACAGCGCTTTTTTGTCTTTCTTAATGCATAAGACATGATCGGATTTAGCACTAGGCCTTCGAAAATGATAGGAGCTCAAGTGAGTCCGGTTTTGCCGTGGTGGCTGTGTTCCCAGTCTGCCCAGGGAGAGCAATGCTAACGGAAACTTCTTCAGGAATATTTTAATTTTATTCTCTTTGTGCAGAAATTAAAAACAACTATGGCATC
>NW_010431546.1:1519-2674 GCF_000710305.1 Buceros rhinoceros silvestris
CTCTTTCCCGGACAAATATTAGCCTAGGAAGTGCTCCGCTGGGGTGTGAAGGTCTCGCTATGCGTTTCTCTCCGCCGACAGACCCGGGCCTGCAGTGGGCGGCACCAGCATGGCTTTCCCTGCTGTACGGCCCGCCGGGACCTCACTGCGCCCAGCCTCGGCTGCAAGCTCTGCAGAGGAAAGAAACTGGTCCCCTGCCCGGAGACCCATCATGCCGGTGCCACAGGCAACGTGGTTGTTTTGTTTTTTTTTTTAAAAAAAAAGAAAAGCGAGGGCTTTTTACGCGTCAGGCGACTGATTTTCCCTAAATGCGTCGCTACCAGCCCCACATCCTTCCTGGACAGTGGGAGTACCGGTGTGTTTATGCAAATTCATGCAGCAAAATGTTTACTTCACCGATTTGCTGCAGTTTCCCCTCATCCACAACCTTTAACCAACTAAGTGATTAAAATAAACCAAGAACAATAGCTTCGCTTGCTTGTGCCTCTCTAGAGTTGGCGCTCTGCAGGAATGGAAGCGTGCCTGGCTTGGTGGCGGGGAGGAGGGAAGAGAAAGAGAGTCGAAATGAACCAAACCCGCCGTACGAATCCCGAGCCCAGGGGTCGACTGTTCCCGCCGGATCGGCTCCTGGGAGTGGAGCAGTGGGTGCAGGAAAAAGTCCCCCCAGGGTCGGGCGGGCATGGCTGCGACCGACACCTCCC
Source organism: Buceros rhinoceros silvestris (assembly GCF_000710305.1). Taxonomy (NCBI): domain Eukaryota; kingdom Metazoa; phylum Chordata; class Aves; order Bucerotiformes; family Bucerotidae; genus Buceros; species Buceros rhinoceros. The sequence continues at coordinate 2,221 of NW_010431546.1, forward strand.
CAGACCGCCGGCTGTGAGTTTCCGAGCGGAACCCTGGCTCGGCCCTCGCTCCGTCGGGAGCACACTCGTTTCTCGGGCGGATAATTCAAATTTGTCCTGTTTGTCGCAGCCTCTGGCGCATCCTTGAGGTTCACTTCAGGGAACCATCACGCATGGGCGTGGGGCGGTGGGGGGAAAATGACGCAGAAATCTTGGTAGGCATTTATATGTGTATATATATATATACACCTCAGCCCTCTGCCTACTGTTCATAAAAAGAGCGACTCTCGGCAGTCGCCTCAAATACCGCAGTCTGCGGGAATCCGTCGCGGTGCAGGAGAAAGGGGAGGGCGGGAAGAAACGTTGATGAATTAAATCGTTTTACTGATCAGAGGGGACTTCTCTTCCCGAGGCTGCGATGAACCGTGCCCTCGCAGGGCTATGGCCTCCGCTGGGAAATGCACCCAAACAGTGC
>NW_010431547.1:0-18135 GCF_000710305.1 Buceros rhinoceros silvestris
CAGCCGTGCCATGAAAGTCGCCACTCCAGCCGAGCAGGAGCCGCTGCCGCCACACGCACAGCCGCCACTGCCACCACATGCCGCAAGCATTGCCAGAGCACCGACAGCCGTCCAGAAAACGCCGAGCCGTGCGCCAGAGGCGAGCTTTGTGCCTGCTCGCCACTTTCAGCTGCGCTGCGGGGATCGAGCCCCTTTTGCCGCCCTGCCGCTTGCCGCTTGCCGCTGCCGGCCACCCGCCCTTTGCCACTTGCCGCTGCCTGCACCCCGCCGTTTCTCAGCAAGGGAACCGCGCGCCCGACGCTGCATGCCCGGAGTCCGCCGAGCCGGGTCCAGACTGCCTGCGTGCCCGACAGCTGTTTGCCTTTGCTTTTGCCTCAACCCACGATAGAGACTGGTAGGATTGTGCCGATTCTACTTTTACTCGCGGGGTCGGGAATATTGTAATTGCGCTGGTTCCTGTGCTCCAGTCACGTGGCAGAACCACGTGGCCACTGCCATCTCGGATCGCTGCCAGGTCAGGTTTCACTTTTGCTACCGGCCGCGGGTTAACCCTTGCCTTCCCCAAACCCTCAATATCTCACTGGTTTTCTTGTGTATTTAATATATCCCTGTTTGTGGTGTTATTAAACCTTGTTCCAGTTTCCCAAAACATTTAGAGGTCTCATTAATTCTTTTCTCCCTTCCCCTATCTCTAGTGGGATAGGGAAGGGTATTATCGTCATTGGACCTTGGCTCAGCCTCGGCCAAACCGTTGACAGATATGCAAATGTTTAATTCATATTATTACAATTAATAACACAAAATAGCTATTCTTAAAAAGTCTATACTTCCATTCCTTTTCAGTCCCAGTTTTAAATGATGTAAGTTCCACTCTAGAAGATACTAAAAGACTTTTGATTGGTAATTAGAATCATGCATCTGAAGGGTTACCTCTTTGGTTATTGTACCAATTGAGACAGAATATAGACATTCCTGGTTCATGCTTCTCTGGCTGTCTTATAAATGGTGCCTTGCTATGTATATGTTGGATTTATTCCCCTTCTTGAACAAGGAATATCAATCAGTTTGTGAATACAAAAAGTTCTCACCAAATATTTCCTAAAGATAACATTTAATTTTGGATGAGGAAAAAACCCAGATGGGCCAATATACTTATGGAATTGTGTTGTTTTGTTTTGCTGTGTCAGGGAGAGTAAAAGGCATATAATCCTTCTGAAGCATTTAAAAGTGTTTGATGCTATATAATTTTTGTCAAGAAAAAACAATAACCTGCAACAAAATTTATAAGAAAATTATAGGCTTCATTCCTGCATGCTGGAAAAATTCTTTTTGCTGGATTACTATGAAAACTCCTTTGACTTTCTGTTACATCGTCAAAGCACTGTGACTTTCTGTTACATCGTAGATTCTTTATTTCTGTGCAAAAATGGGATGTTCCACATTTGACAGTGCATTCTGAGTTAGTGGTAGACAGAATTATACTCACAGAAATGTTGAAGACATTCAAAGCATGACTGGGCACAGTCCTGGGAAACCTGCTCTAGCTGACCCTGCTTGAGGGGTTTGGAGTACGATTCTGTGAAACAGATAGAAATTGTACACCAGAAGTGGACAGTGACTTAAGTCACTGTGTATTCCCAGCAGAAAAGATTGCTGAAAGTCAGACTGATTTGCTTGCGACAAAAGGATAAAAACCACCAGCAACAATAATACAGAAAGAAAGTTAGAAAGAAAAGAATGTTAAAGCAAACCAGAAATTCCTGCAGTTGTCTGGACCTATGTATTCTTATCATTCAGTGACTTACTGTCTTCCTTTCTCCTGGAAGTATGTGAAATCCATTTTGAATTTAAAATGTACACACATATACAATGGAGGTACAGTTTTTTAACAAAGAAGTAAGCGTAACATATTTTTAAAAAGATGAACAAAGTTAAAGTCTAGTCTTGAGACAGTGCACTGCAGACGTGTGAGTGGAATAATAAACATGTTATTAAACAGCTTCATCCTATTTGGATGAAATAAGGCTTGAGTTTAAGTACCTGTTTATGCTCTTCTGCTTCACTTGTGTGTGCACTTGCACTGAAAAGAAAAAAAAGCAAAAAAAAAAAAATTACAGTGTTTGCTCTTCCATATTCTCATCTCATTGATCGTCTTCTAAAATGTAGCTTTTCTACCAGCCATTTCATAATCATTCCACTCCCAGTTTCCCCACTACTTTCCTGTAACTGGTGATTTAACCCATACTGTATGTCCAATACAGCCAAATTGTCAGCCAAATTCTACAGACATTTGTTTCCCCGTCCTTTGAGTAACAGCCCCTACTCAAATAGCGGTTTAAGCACTAATGTCTTCGATCGGGACTCAAACTGAGTTATTCCATGGTATCCTTTTCTCGTTTGCTTCGTGTAAATAATAATACACCTAATCCTTAATGTCTTTAAGTTTGACTGGAAATAAACAAAGTGTCAGGTATAATTTGAGATGCTGGAATGATCGGAACCATGACTGAGTGAAGAAAAATTTTTCTGCAAAGAAGCCAGATATAACCTAAGTCAACCTGAGGCTCAGTCCATGGGAGATCTGTGATACTTACAATGCATAACAAATGAAACAAATGTCTAGTCAAACGGACAAGTGCTTGAACCACAAATATTTGTATGTTCCTTAGCTATTGATTTAAAGAAGATTTTCTGTATTTCTTCACAGGGCTTTAAATATTTCTAAAGATATTTCAAATTTAAAAGTGTTAAAGAAATTAATTAAGAGCTGATATTAAGAGAATGATATTTATATATGCACTTTTTAAAGGGAATTCAAGTAATGCTAGCTTGGAAAACAGAAGGAATGAAAAATACATGAGTACAGGACTTCTGGACAGTTTGTGATTTAGATGTTTTCTGACAAGTTACTAAAACTACACTATTGGATAAATTTGCTTTTTGGCTCATGCATCCAAAATGAAATATTCTCATTAGAACTGTTAAATAAAAATTAGCATTTTTTCCTGTTTCAGTGCTGAAAGTATTTGCACGGTTAGGAAACAGAAGAGAATTGGTCTTAATTTGTACCCTGGAGGACTCTGTAGCAATGGTTCTGAAAGCCTTGATAGTCACGGTGGTGAAGATTAGCTCTGAGAAAACAGATTCCTGTTAGGGACTCTAGGCTTGAATCTTTAAGCTCAGAAGAGTCCTGTATCTGTTCAATATTAAAACAAGTGTATTTTATCCACATTACATTGTTCTTGTTCATGGAGCACCTCAGAGCCCCACCAGATGCTGTTATGACCGTAACGTACCATTACTATTTTCTACTTTCTTGTTTAAGTGTTTGAAATAATGTAAAGGCAGCTTTGTAGCCCACTAGGCTAACGTTTTATTAGCTTGAAACTGCTGGTAGGTTACATGGAGTGAGAATTGCTGAAGTTGTAAACCATTGTGAGAAAATTCAAAGGCCTTTGGCTGGTAGACACAGTGAAAACTGTGTGCTGTATCACAGTATCGATCGTGTCACGTTTATTGTACTCTCTGTTAAATCTTGTTTTGATGATACACAAGAGACCCAAAAATGAGCTAATATTTATTCCATGTAGATGAGCAAGGAACCAGGACCCAGAAGCGAACCTGGAAACAGTTATTTTTCAATATAAATTTTTCCTGTAAATTCCTTGACTTCTAATTCTGAACTGGTAGGCATCCTTGTCCTTAGCTTTTGAAATCTATAGATTCCAGGTTGGTTGAGATGATTTAGGAAAAGTAAATGAAAGTCAGATGTCCAGCTCCTGGAATTTATAAGCATCAGGCTACTTGGCAGAGAGCTTAAAAAACAACTTTGCTGTATGACATACGGATAAGTAGCATTACAGATCAACATTCTACTCTTTTCTCCCCTTTTTACAGGCCAAAAACTAAGGCAGGTTTCTTTGAAAAATTAAGAACAGTTCAGTAAACTCACTATGGGAGAGAGAAAGACAAAGAAAGAAAAAAAGAAGAAGGAAAAAAGCAACAATCAGGGAAGAGTTTGAGAGATATTCTTTTTTTGAATTAAAAGAATTTTGTCAAAAAATAACCAGTTTAACTCTAAATTTGAAAAAACCTCTCTCGTTCTGTCAAAGTTCAGTAATTAGTGAATACACTGCTCAAGCAGGCTGTAGTACCTCATATGGAAATCAGTCTTGAGAAATGCAGGAACCAATTTTATTTCAGATATACCAAAAATTTATCAATATATACCTATCACTCTATGTAAGTTTTAATCAAGAATAATAAAATTTATTTTCTTCTTATTGGGGAGTTGTGACAAATTCCATTAAATTTTAGCATGCAAACAAGTATCTATCTGCTATTACCTACAGCCAGAAGACTGAAACAGTTATGCATTATTTCTTGCCTTGTTAAAAATTATGATTAAATGTCTGTTACATTGCTTGTTGGGGACATTTTCAGATGCAGTTTTGAAACTTGATTTCATCAGTTTGGGGTAAGTTAAAAGAACCTGAATTTAGAGGTTGGACATCAAATATGTATGTAGTTAATAAATTACTGTTCAAGGGTATCGCAGTATGGGTAGTGAGACACGAAATAAAAGCATCAATAATGTTACAATGCCAAAAGAGAAGATATGTGTCTTTTCTTCTTCTTTTTTGAACCATACTGTGCTGAGTAATTATTCTGCAGAAGTTACGTAACAGGTATTGTATTCGCTGGTTTAGGAAAATAATTCAATTATTTACATTTTTAAATAAATTACTCATGTCTTTCCTGTTGTTTTTTGGTTTAGAGCTAGACTTACTAATACAAAGTATAGCTCTAGTTAATAAAAGGAAGATTCCAGTGACTTATCTTCCAATTACTTATTTTAGTACTGATATATAGATAAATATATTTTGAAGTTGTTCTGTATTCTTAACTAATTGATGTTCTACTATTTCTTTACTACAATATCCTAAGGCAAGTGTTTTGGTCCATTACAGGAAAGATTTATTATAGTATCCTGTTTGCTAGATCAGTTTTTATCAACAATTTTTCAGGCAACATTTCACGCATTGTCAAAGCCATTAAGTATCTTCGTACTTAGTGTGTATGTGAGGTCAGAAAGTGGTTCTGTGTAATGCTGAAGTAAATAAAAGGTATTTTAACAGAAAACTAGTGGTTTGTTAGAGGTCCTGGTATGTAGAATGACAACATAATACCTAACTTCAAAATCTATTTGCTTTTTCTTATGACAGATGTGAAAATGCTGTCAGCTAAGAATGTGAGGAAAACATCATCCCAATGTCAAAGAAATAGCAGGCACCGCTCAATGTTGCCTGTTTTCATTTTGTGAAATTCAGCAAATCAGTTGAGACAAAGTGCTTGACCATTCCCAAAGGGTAGCACTACGTCAGTACTATATTTTTATCAGGCACATGAAGCAAAAACATTAGAGGTAAAATTATGTATGAATACCTACAATTAATTTTTCCAAGCACACCTTTTAAATATCCACTTGCTGTTTGCGAACCCTAAACTTTGCAGGTAATAGACAGAAAGCTTATACATAATGAAATCATTCATCCTTCATCCCACTTACTACTTATCTTTAAATCCCTTATGAAAATTATCTTTAAAAAATCTGGAGACTTAGAAACTTCTCAGAAATCTTCAGGCTCTGTCAGAGGACATCTTCAGTTATGTTTTAATTCCAAGCTCGGTGTAATTTTATACTATAATGAGGAAAGTATTAGCAAATAATGACAGCATTATAGAAATGTTAAGGGCTGAAAATATCTTAGATCAAATAAAACTTGATAACAACTGTCTGGTAATATTTTTTCCTTTACATTCTTTCCCCCTGCTTTAGTTGCTTAAATTGACAAATACATTTCAGTAATATACTTAATTATTAAAATAACATGACCAGATAGTAATTACAAGAGTTCCCTATCCTTACATACATGATTCAAATGTTGATGCTCCTGCACCACTCTCTAAACTTTCCTTATTCAATTTCTAATGCAGTTTCAAAAATATAAATACATTGTTTTCATCAGAATATCTATGGAGCTACTAAAATCCAGCTCCTGTCAGGTCTAGCACCTTACAAACTTTCTGTGACTGACCCTGGGAAGTAGTGAAAGTGTGATGAAATAAGATTGCTCTCAGTAACATCAGCTCACACAGCTCTAAGTCTCAGAAGCATGGGTTTTCTCTTTTTCTTTATGTACATATATGTGTGTGTATATACACCTCTCATGAATTCCTACATCTTTCTTATTGTTCCTCTAATTTCAAACAACCTTGCACTCTTCAGGTACCAAATTCATTTAAGCCAGTCATCCCTGGAAATCTGTAATAGTAGAAATGTTTAATTAGCAGTATAAGTTTCCTCTATCTTTTTTTCACTAGAATGTGTCAGGCCTGATTCTCCATTACCTCAGTGCAGTTATCGGTTTACACGGATCAGTTAGTTCTCCCTTTCATTCCATTTCACAGCCAGTCAGTAAAGAAAGTGGGATCACAGCCCTTGTACTGATTCAGTTTCTTATAATTGGTTAGTGAGAGATCAAAGAACTTGCCTCAAGTCTGAATTTGAAGTACAGTAGGAAAATATATCTTACAGAATTCCAGAGAAAAATACAAAAAAAAAAAAAAAAGCAAATATTTTACTGGTTGTTCCATAGATAGCATTTTTTAATCAGTAGAAATTTCTACATCTGTTGAACTTTTATTTATACGTATGTATCAGAAAAATAATGTGTCTTCTGCTAACCCTGAAATGTAAAATATTTCATTTACAGTTCATTATTTTCTCCTTTTCTCCATTTTCTTTTTCCAGTGAAGAAGCCACTGATACGTGGCTTCACGTGTGTTCCTTGAAATTCCTGCATTAGCATGTTCTATAACATACATAAGCAAGTAGGGAAATGCTTTGATTTCACAGTCAAAGCTTTAGGAAGTGTCAGCTGAGTGTTTTTAACAGACTTTGAAAATGCTGCTAGCAATTTCTGACAAATTTAGTTTAGGTGCGGCTGCTCTGACTAACGGTGACTTTGTGATAACTTTAGCAGTGTGCAGCCAAAGATATCCCCTAGCTGTTTAAGCCTTTTCATTAATAATTCTCCTCTGTCCTCCTCAACTTAGTGATGATTCTCAGATCTGAGAAATCAGAAAATACCAATTCCAGTGCAGTCCTGTTACAGCTGAAGATCTGGTTTTCGTAGTCCTCAGACTAGTATGTGTTGTAACTTCAAGCACCTTTTCTTTCACTGAGGTACAAGATTATCGCTGTGACCATCTGAACTCAAGTTTCTTTTGTCCTATACACACACACACACACACACACACGATCTACATCCTATCCCCACAAACTATGTTTTTTCTTTGGTTTTCTGGGTTTCCTTTGTTTCTCCAGTCCTTTTGTCTCCTGGAATCCTTATTCCTCTCTTTTTCTTTACTATTCCAAACTTTGAAATGGCTGCTTTCACCCTCCATAGTCAATAAGCTGTTCTAGAGACAGAAGAGGCTATTGTCTCATAAGAAAGCCTTTTCATAAATCCCTACAGCTCATGATGCAGCAGCTTTCAATAGACAGCAAGAACAGCTTCAATAAAAATCCATTCTGGGCTATTACAACTGTAGAACATAATCTACCTGGTTATCCAGCATGGTGATGCTTTCACAGTCCACCCTGTCCTTAGAAGATCCAAGAGTTTAGATAGAGCTGCCTAATTAACAATATCATCCTAATCAGGATACCTTTCACAGGAACTGTAAATGACAACTCCTCATTAACAAGTAATCTTGAAAAATTTCAAGTCAGGGTTGCATGCTTTGTAAAACAAAAGCTTCTAAATAGTATGCATCCTTTTTCTACAATTTAATTTATACATATGTGTCAGAAAAACAATGACCCTGGACCATTCTGGCCATAAAATTTTCAGAACACTGAAAAGGTTCTGGGAGACAGCTAGGAAAATTAATTAAGTTTTAAGCAGCTGAGAATTAAATCCTGTAATAAGAAGCATCAGGAATCTTAAGAGTAGGCAATACTAAAAATTTCTCTTTAGCATCACTTTGATACTCATCAGAGATACCTATGAACCAATATGGTAACCTAAAAATATCTTTGAAAACCTGGCATCATCAATCACAAGCTAGAAAGAAAAGTACCTAATGAAAAGTCTGAGAGATTACTTTACCAGAAATAATTTCTTCTTGTGAATCACAAGAAGATTCACTAACTCTGTCCTTTTGTTTTCTCTGTCATTGCACAATGCAGAATAACAAATCCCTTTCACTAAATTATTTCAGTCTCATTTTGGGGTCTTTTTTGAGTTGTGATTTTTAGAAGTGCTTAGCATAATAGATAAATAAATAAATATGTACCTTACTGTATCAATAGCTCCATCATGTATTTATAAAGTATTCTGTAAAGAAGCATTTCTAATCAGTTAAGACAAAAAAAATGTAAGTAAAATAATAATCTAATTGGGGACTCATTACATTTATAGAACAACTTATTATGTCACTGAAATGTCAAAACACACCGTGCTTATTTTTTCAAGAACATCTTTCCAGCTAAACAGTGTTTAAATGGTTTCAGAATATCTCTAACGAGGGAGATTCCAAATTTCATGTGAATTCAAGTGCATTTTATCAAAATTATCTCAGTTTGGGAAATTAATATTTTTCATGCATGGCTAAACTTTGAGCAACATCATTTAATATACAGATCAGTGCTTGTGCATTAGCCTGACATGTGCACAATGTGTTCATTTTGGGGGATTTTGATTAAAACTCAGATAAAGTTATTCAGAGTTCTGTAAAAACAATGTATGTATCTCATATAAAATTCAAGTAAAAAGCCTTCAGTTAAAGTGTATCCAAGTAAAAAGTCCAGTAAAATTGCAAGCTATGTCACTTTCACACATCTTGACTGTCTCTCTAGATCTACATACACGTATTGTCATATATATGTACACTAAAAAAAAGCCTGTCGCTTGAATGTCACTGATGTTTCTCAGGAATTAGGAAGTCAGGATATTATCTAGTGATTTGAACCCTTCAAAGCTAAGAGAAATAATACCTTCTAGTTCCTACAAAAAATATTTTAAATATCCTGCCAACCTGTCCTGTCTTACCCATTATACTATGATATTTGAAGCTGGAGTTATTTCAGCTAAAGTTATACATGGCATTTGACTATCATCCCTAATGTTTTGCCTTGCATTTACTTTTCTTTTGAGGGATATGAATTTTCTCATTTGCAGCTGTTTTTTGGTATATAGAGAGGAGCACATTGGGAAAAATCCTTCAGCTGTTTGTTTTATGAGAATGCAAGATATGAATCATGTAATTAACCTGAAGGATTGTAAATTATGTTTAATTACCAGAATGCAAATCCAATAGCAAAATCTAAAACCTCATTCATATGCCTATTCCTTCGTTTGAATGCTATATGATTCAGATTAAAATTCATAAACAAAATCTATGAACTTATTAAGGGGTGCATATAGCCTTTAAAGATTTCTTGTTAGGTCTCAGCCAAGATTTAGAATAAAGGAGTATCGTTTCTATGGAAATACACCTAGGTGAAACATACTTTTTTGGTCAGTAGTAAAACCCATCCTTTGTTCATCACGGAAATGCAGAAGATGCTAGAGTAATGAGTGATTGCAGCTACCACATTAACATTTTTTTAAACAATTTTGAATACATTCCTGAGATAAATACCCTTTGAAGCCAGAATTTGCTCACAGCTATTCCAATATGTTGCAATCAGTACCCACTCCAACCTTGCAGTGAGTTTCTAAATTAGCCTCAGCCCAATTAAGTAATTACTCTCTCACCATTTCAGAAATGATTTTTATTGATAAAAATTGAAAACAAATACATAATTAAAATTTTAAAATGAAATTTTGTATGAGAGTGTTGACGCTATGCATTTATTTATTTATTTACTTACTAAAAAATTACAGTGATCCTTGATTAATTATTTATATTAGCCCTTTGGGGATAGCGGTGAACTCTTTTGTTTGGAAAGTTTGTCTGTTTCTCACTATTTTCTTTCATTTTTTCAATCATCACTAATAAGATTATTTCTTTCAAACATCAAAAAGATAACTGAAAAGTCAGTTTTTAGCTAAATTTCAAAACCAAAGAGCACTCCAGGCATTCTTTTTAAGCAAATCAAAACACACTGTAAAACATTTCTGTGAAATTTCCTTTATGAAGTTTTGACTGCTTGTAGAATTATTATTCAAGGTTGGAGGGTTTTTCCTACTCTTATCATCAGACTAAGTGATTAACTTCAAAGATTTTCATCCTTTAACATATGAGTCATAAAGAATGTTGATTAAATAGTTGATTAAAAAACTGGTTTTTGAAAATATCACGCAATAAAGAAACCATTCCCTTCTTTTTTCAAGTGAGGCTGGACAGTCTTACAGAAAACAATGGGGCTGAATTATAGAGAGGGGTATAAACACAATTTGTTTTGCAGAAAACACTTAATGTGCATCACTGTCACAGAAACTCCCAACTATTTGAATGTAAAGCTAAAGGACCTTTAACCAGAAAAAAAAAAATGCGGTTCATGAAACCACTTCATCTACAAAATTACTTCAGCATCAAGACAATTACAAAAACACTAGTAAATTTCTTTCAATGCACTGGGAAAACTCTGCTCAAAAAGAAAAAAACAAAAAGACAACTATATAATAGCATTTATTGTTATTCTAATCCAAGCAAGATACATCAGTAAAACTACGATGTGGAAGCCTAAAAGCCCCTTTAATAGGGGTGTTTGACAGCTATGTCACTCAGGCATCACTCTTCATGTAACTGAATGACATAGCTCTGTTGCTGAGTCAGAGTTCTTGGTCAGTCTGAGAAAAACAGGATTTTCTCCACCCGGATAAGGATGGCCAGATTCAGAACTTGGAAAAATGTTTTATTATTATTCAACAAAACGCAGTTTTGAGTTTAGGACTTTTTATGAATTCTGAATATACATAATTTTGCTGGAAGGATTTAATGTGTTGATATGTAGACTCATTTAGCTCACAACATTGCAATCAAGGAATCAAAGAAACCCTATAATGGAAGAAGGTTCAGAGAAGATGGGTAAGGAATCTAATGTACTGATGAAGCTCGGGGAAGATCATGGGGAATGACTATCTTAACAAAAAGGGAACTATCGAGTGGCCTTTGTTTTAGACAAACAGCTGTATCATTTGAGTAGCTCATCTGACTGTATCAGTTGAGTGGAACAACTGGTTGTGTAATGGGTTTCCCTGAATATATTAAAAGAGCATACATGTCTTTCTGAGCTATCAGAATAGCGTGGGGCAAGTATGCATGTGGATTAGCCTAAAGTAAAGTATAGAACTGAAAAAAACAACAAAATTATCTTTGAAGATAGAGATGGGCTTGCGCTGCTTTTAACCCCTGTATTATTCCTCTTTGGCAACAAAGGACGCCCAGTATTTTGATAGTGAGCATATAGAAACCAGTCATGGGAATCACATTTCTAATGCTGTATGTTGAATCTAGCTGAATGTTATATTGTGTTTGTATCGTGATTGGACTACATTGCTGCATCACTCTGTTACATCAAAATCTTACGTATAAACAAAAATCTTCAAAAAAGTAAATTTAGGTTTAAACATCAAACTCTCCTTCTGCGGGATATATCAAGAACCTGTTCAGAGTGTAGGAGTCCTACACATGAACCATGAGATCTCAGTGTCTGTGACAATTAATCCCACAGCATGTAAGAATAATTTAAATAAAAAATACTTCATTTACAATGCAACAACACAACAGTGCAACTTATAAACCTTGAGGTTCAACTGTATTTTCTACAACAAAAGTGGGTATTTAGAGTGAGGCAAAGAAAACTCCAGGTTTTAGGGTTTTTTTGTGGTTTTTTTTTTTAAGTTTTTAGTGTTTAAATAGTTCTCAGGAAATCAAGAACTATTGTGTATACACGTCTGGAAACCAAGTTGAGGTATATGATCGAAACTAAAAATTATTCTAAATTTTGGAATTTTGGAAGTGTATTTGTGAAATCAACTTTAAAAATACTGAAATTATATTCTGAGGATGCATTTTATTTGCACTTTTCTCTTTGGCACTCTACAACAAATTTGCTCCAATCGTGATCCGTATCTCATATCGGTTGAGAATGAAATTTCCATATTGAGTCTTCATCAGCTTTTGATTTTGCTTCTGGATATCTTCTTCTAAGTTTCCCTTTTATTTTAGTCATCTGGCAAACTAATTATTCTTATATGTCTAAGTTCACTCTAAAATCATTGTAGAAAACTAGTCGATTTTCTGGAACTCCTGTGAGACTCAGACATCCTGAGATTTCAATTGCCTTGAGTTAGATTCTTCAGCTCAATAATTAGTTATTCAAGACATTGTTTATAAAATCAACTTAAGTTTTTATTTTAGAAAAAAAGAGGTGGCTCATTTTGTACAAACAGTTTAAATTAAAATTGGAAGCCCAAGTGTGTCAGACAGCCTCTTTAAATAGTTGGGTCCAAAGATGGAACATGGAGCTTTGCAAGAAACCACCGGGCAGTGGGAATTTTGGAAGCTTTGCAATAAACAGCAGATAGCGAGCTTTTTCAGGAGAAGTGATAGTGGGAGTATGGGACTCTCCCATGATGAGCTCACAATCACGGGCCTTGTGATCAGAGGCCAAGGGATGGGAAAAGGAAAGGAAGTGCCACAACAGTGAGTTTTCCCACGTTCTCCAACCTCTTATTGAGGAAGAAGAGTAAAGATGAAGTCAAACGACCACCCAACAGCGACCCCAGTAGTGAAACTGGGCATGTGCGAAGTTACACAGTAATTGGAAGGTGGAATTTGGGGCTGTTCACACATACGTACTGGCCATACGTGATGTGAGGGGCGGCTTTAACCTCTGCTATAAAGGTAGTGCTGTTTGGGCACAGAGACGAGGTAGCTGCACAGCACGATGAGGACCATGTTGCCTCTGTGGGGATACCCACAAGGGTCTGTTAACTACCAACACTTCACCTCCAAAACAATCCATGCTGGACATGCTGTGGATTTCAGACATCAATCGCTAGTCTAGGGTTGTTATGCATATGAACTAAGGTAAATTCTCCTTTCCCTTTCTCCCCTTAATTCATCATGATGAATTGCATTTGGACAGGAGGGAGTGCTCCTTCAGGCCTTGAATGCCCACAGAGTGCATCACTACTTGTCTTAATCATAGTAGCAGTACTTTTAGCTGTAATACTTCGGAAGCCTGAATTCTAGGAGTCTGTGGTTCACATCACTCCACATTTAGTCTGCTTTTAGATCAAATAAACCCTGTTATACTCGTGTGCCTGTTTGTGTGCATGTCTGTGATTTTAGCCACCCCAGGATCCTACGGACCTCACTGGAACACCAAGTTAGACAGATCCTATGCCTCATGGAAACTTTTAGATCATTAATTTCGTAAATTCTTTCACAGACCAAAAAGCGTAAAGTAGTTGTGTATAGTTATGTATTTGTAATAACAACTTTGAAGCTCAATTCTCCCTGGACAGAATTTACATCTGTGCAGAAAAAGGAGCAATAGGTTACCTACCTTACCTTGAAGATCACAACAATTTGAAAATTTATTTATTTTAAAATTTATTTTAAATTTGAAGTAATGCACTGTTTTCCTGTTGCAAACAAAGTTCCTCAGATTGGGACTTGAAAAGAATATAGCCATGGTATTAAGTTTCACCTATGAGTGATTTTGGTTTGGCTTTTAAATAAGCATAGAATTTACAGCCTGTCTGAAAATGTTGAGGTTTCTTGCCTACCTTCATACCTGCCGTTCTTTGAAAATCATAGAAAAAAGTTCTTCGAAAATCATAGAACAAAGTTCTTCATTGTTAAAGTCAGTTTCAAATTTTTACATTGTATAAAATTGTTCAAAAATATTAGACCATGTTAGTTTCTTAGACTAACTTCAGAATCTCAGTGGGAAATTCACTTTCAGACTAAAGTGAAACTGGTTTGAAACTTTATAGATCTTTAAGCTTACAAGTGATATAAAAGAATCTGTATCATTTATAAAACTAAAGGAATTGAGCCTCTGATAATTCTCCAGTCTCCTGGCATTCCAAAAGTGCAAGATATTAAATCCTTGATGGAAGAATGTGACGGCTAAGATCTTTTCCTGTAACCGAAGGACATTTATGTAGGAGTAGGAAAAAATCTGAACAACATGAAAACTAAAGCCTGGGTTCTTACACTTACTTTAGTTTAAATAGTTCTCGCATGATCAAGAAATGTTATTAGAAATTGAATGCTAAAAGCAAATTTGAGGTAGATCACATCTTCCATTTTCTGCTTATAACCACTACTGGGGAGCATATTTACCAGCTTCTTTGTCATTTTTCTGTTTTGTTTGTTAGTAAAGCCTTGAAATGAAGTAATCCATCTTCTGCATACATCTTTTGCAAAATACCATGTAGCTATTTTAATATGAATGAAGACGTGCTTTTCCTAAAGAGCTGAATGGTCTGTTTCTAAATGACCCTTTCCTCTGTTCACTGATTGTCAGATCTTAATAACTAAATGCAGTGCTACTTCATACTAGAGCAGCCTGTCAACTGGCTAGTTTGTGCTGCAGATTTAATATGTGACTAAAAAAGAAAAAAAAGTACTCTGAAGAAAATGGTAATGATAGTGACAGCTGTTAAATCTGGCTTTGAGATGTATGAAACATTTAGTATGAGATTTATGAAAATTTTTTTTTCAAAAAAAAGAGTTTATTGGGTTTTAGATAAAACAGAAAAACAGGCAAATAAACAGGGTGGGAAAAAGGGAGAGAAAAACATTCTACAAAGCAAACAAAAAATCCCCATAAAGAATATAGAATCAGACTTTAAACAGTAATCAAAAAAAAAAGCAGAAAAATTACTAGATTTTATTTCCTAAATATAAAACTATTTTGCCTCTCTATTTGCCAACTATTATGTCAGCCTTTTATTTTTTTGGTTGCTAGTTCATTATTTTCTAAAAAATTAACGTTATTCTTCAAGCAAAATGGACTAGAGTAATTTCTTTATGAAAAGAGTACAGGGACAAGATTGAGTAACAAAAGATGATGAAACATCTAAAATTTTGATTCATTTTTCCACGTTAGCTGGAAACAAGATTGAGACAAATGCATTTTTACCAGAAAGATCATCCTGAGCTAACATAAACCTAACAGATAAAGATGATAAAAATGTTCTATACAATTCTTTTAAAAAACTGAAGTAAAATGAACCTGAAATATCTCTGCTCTACTTTTCACTTTTGTAAGTCTTTTTTCTTTCCCACTGCTGAGTGACAGAAATAGAGAAAATGAAGGAAAACTTAATAATGTACCAATACACTACGAAAGAACATGAAAAAAATTTTCACACAAAAAAGATGACAATTATTTTCAAATTAATATTTTGGAGTAACTGTTCTATTTATTTTTTCCTAGAGCTTGTACCTCATTTCTTTAAAATTCATAACTGTGAAATTATTAGTTTAATGTTATTTTTAAAACAAAGCTGAATAATTTATCTTTTAGAAAAAATATTTCTTAATTTCCTTTGTAGTATTAGAAAACCGATGACATAGTAGTTGAGAATTTGAAAACTGAAATTATATCAGATTGTACTGGTTTTGGCTGGGGTAGAGCTAATTTTGGACTTTTCTAGTTTCCATGCTGCCCCACAAGTAAGTAGGCTGGGGATGGACAAGAAGTTGGGAGGGGACACAGCCAGGACCCAATATCCCATCTGACCTCAGGGATATTCCATGCCATACAGCAGTGTGCTCAGCAGCATAAAGCTAGGGGAAGAAGATGGAAGGAGGGACATTGAGAGTTATGGTGTTTGTCTTCCCAAGTAACCATTCTGCATGATGGTGCCCTGCTTTCCTGGTGGTTGCTGAACACCAGCCTGTCGATGAGAAATGGTGAACTAATTCCTTGTTTTGCTTTGCTTGTGTGTGACTTCTTTACCTATTAAACTGTCTTTATCTCAACCCATGAATTTTCTCACTTTTAACCCTGTGATTCTCTTCCTCATCCCACTTTGAGGAGGGTGAGTGGTCATGTAGAGATTAGCTGCCTTCCTGGTTTAATCCGCAGCACAGATGTTACTTGTTAAATAGTGTAAATTGAGAGTTATATTAATATCAAATTGATGAAAATCTTCTTATTTGTATAGAATTCACTACTGACTTTTAGTTTACTCTCTCTCACTGGTGGCCACTGACCGTGTAAGATAGCAGATGCCTTGAAAACTACTTTACAAGATAATACGAGAGGATCTAGGGTTGCACACGTTAATGATAAAAGAATTGTATAACAACAGTTACATGAAACTTTCCCCAACTGATTACAGACGTGGAGATGTCTTTGAAGGGAGGCTTCATAAGGATACAGAAGATATAAATAGGTACACTGCTTCAGAATCTACTATACAGAATTGCTCACTGATATCTTATACTGTACTGCTACATATGCAAATATTACCTTATTGTCATTGAAGAGAATTGTATTTTAGTACTTGATCTAAGATCTCGTTAATTGCATTCATCAGTTACCCGCTTCTAAGGTCTTTCTGTTTGATCTGGATACTGCAGCGCAGGGTAAAATTCTGCTCCAGACAGTTGAATACATTTAGAAAGGTTTCTCTTTCTTACTCTATATGCCATATATTCTGAAAATTGCAGGGGTCTTTTTCACTTTGTCTCACCTCACACAGTGGGTGACGAGGGAGGTGAATCTTCATGATCCCCTGAAAGGTGTTACCGACTAAGCAGCCAATCTCTGCTCGGCAGAACCACAACGTCGGCAGAGTCACAACAGTGACTCAGAGGAACAATACAAAACAACTTTATTTAAAAGAATGGGCTGGATAACACTGGCTAAACCCTGTACAGGTTTCAGATAAAGTATTTAGGCAATATCAAATGATTTTAACGATGGTTTGGCATTAGCATGAACTAGAACACTGGTGTAGGAAAGCAGAGAAGATAGGAAAAGGCAGAAAAGGAAAAAAGAAAAAAAAACAGTAAGAGAATAGAGAAAGCCTCACCACCCTTGGAACGGTCTCCAGTGATGCTCGTCCTTGCCCAGCAGGGTCTGGTGTTGCTCTTGGGTTCCTCTGGTGGTGGGGGTCATGTGTGCACTGACCCTAGACATGTCAGGGTCTTGCCTTTTATAGGGCTCAGTTCCTCAGCTGAGCGTGCACAGTTGCTCCTTCTGGATGATTCCAGAAAAGAGTCTGGGGCCCCAGGACATGTGCAGTTGAATGGGGCTGGGGTCTCTGGTGGGTTCTGCCACCTCCACTGTCATGACCGCAAAATGACCCCTGATGCCTGCACATGCTCAGTGACAAGCCTCCGAACTTGGGAGGGAGGATCAACTAGTAACAGGTTCCATCCCTCCTCCAAGGCAGAGGGACTGGCATCTCTGAGGTGGGCATATAAATTTTTCCCCAAAGTGGATATCTGATTATCAGTCTGTACTATTAGATGACTGTGCTGTACATAAGAATTATCAATTACTTCGATTTCCAGTATAAGCCATACGGCATAAGATCAACTGGGAAAAACTCTTTCTAAAAAAATTTGAGATTATAGATTTCATTTTGTCTTTAGTTTAGTTCGTCTGAACAGATGATGTGTATATTAAACATAGAAAAGAGGGAGTTTAGATAAGTCTTCTGTTATAGGGGAATTCAATTTAATTTCTGACATAGTCCAAGTGTATGCCTCTAAATCTTTTTACAGCAGTGCAGTAGCATTTGGTCTGTCATTTGAAATTCCATTCTCAACCTGGGAAAGTTTCCAAATTAATTTTAGGTGTTACTTAAACTTCTTTAAAGAAATCAGTTTCAGCAAAAGAGCATTTTCTGATTAAAAAAGTATTTTAATGGAGAGAAAAAACCCAGAATTATTAGTTACACCTCAATGGCTGACAAAACTGATCGTGAATGATAGCCACATTAAAGCATAATAATATCTTTAATTTAGAACCTACCTTTTTAGTCCATATGAGACCACTTAAAAAAAAATTAGGATTATTACTGCTTTTTGGGAGCTTTCATTTTATGTTGTCTCTTTTCCTTCCTTCCTTCCTTCCTTCCT
>NW_010431548.1:0-518 GCF_000710305.1 Buceros rhinoceros silvestris
GCCTTGAGGGGTACAATTAGCACAGCGTGCTCAAGGGGGGCTCCCCCGCCTCTCCCGGGGAATTCCAAGGAATCCGCCGGATTTTATTTGATGGGGTTTATTCCTGGATGGTGGGCTCTGGTTATTTGGCCAGTTACGAGCTGCAGAGATATTTAATTTAGACTGTTGTTTCATTTTACTGTTGATTAATTTTACTGTGGTTTAATTATGCTGTCTCAGATAACAAACTTTTTTTTTTCTTTTTCTTTTTTCGCCATCTCCACTGTCATCCTCACGTTGGTTTGGGGTGAAATACTGCAAAGCCCAAGCCCTGCTCGCCTCGCACGTTTATTTGCTGCCTTCCCCAGCGGCTCCCCGCTCTTGGGGCCTGGGGGGGATTTCAGGGAGGGCTCCGTAGCCATTCCCATCATTTCTTTCTCTTTTTTCCCCCCCGGTTTTTATTTTTTCCCCATGCTGTGTAAATCTATTGACTGGTTGTTCAGGCACAAACCCCTCTTGGCGTGTGCTGGTAATTGCTC
>NW_010431549.1:0-364 GCF_000710305.1 Buceros rhinoceros silvestris
TCTGCGGTGACGCCACCGCCGGCGCCCCGCCCCGCCGCACGTCCGCCATCTTGGGTGAGGGCAGGCGGTGAGGGCAGGCCCCGGCCGCCATTTTGGTAGGGGAAAAAAACCGTCCCCGGCAGCCGCCAGAGGCCGGTCCCTCTCGTCCCGTCGCTTGTCCCTGGGGAGAAGAGACCAACCCCCACCTCGCTCCAGCCTCCTGTCAGGGAGTTGTGGAGAGCCAGAAGGTCTCCCCTGAGCCTCCTTTTCTCCAGGCTCAACCCCCCCAGGTCCCTCAGCTGCTCCTCAGGGCACTTGCGCTCCAGACCCTGCTCCAGCTCCGCTGCCCTTCTCTGGACACGCTCCAGCCGGTTGTTGATATTCA
>NW_010431549.1:510-2408 GCF_000710305.1 Buceros rhinoceros silvestris
ACAGGGATAAAGGGCCAAATATCTCTTCTAGCTCGTGAAAACGGAACGGCCAAACCAGAAATACTCAGTCCACAGCGTTGGTCTCGTGGTTTGAGCCTGATGGAAAGACAAACGGCATCGAGTCAGAATGGCACAAACTGTCTGCAGTCCTGAGAAGATGCTGGAGATAACGGACACCACCCTCCTCACCTCACAGCTGGGAACCAACGGATCTTGACAGGCAGACGGTATCTCAGAACCTGCCAAGGGTGAGGACCAGGCGGGATCTCAGGGTTCCAACACACCAGAGTCACACCATCGTTGGGGCTGGAAGAGCCCTCTGAGACCATTGAGTCCAACCATTCACCCCGCGCTGCCAGGTCACCACCTCAGCGATCTGGACGCAGGAACTGGATGGACAGTGCATCACGATGCTGATCTAGGAGGAGCTGTGGAGTCCCTCAGGGGCAGAGAGGCCCCACAGCAAGATCTGGGTAGACAAGAGATCTGGACAACCACCCACCAGACGACGTTTATCAAAGGCGAGGGCCAGGTTCTCCACACGGGTCGGAGCAATCCTGGTTCTACAAACAACCCGGGGGACGAGAGGCTGGAGAGCAGCCCCCTGGAGAGAGCGCTGGGGGCTGGGTCGATGGCACGTCGAGAAGGAGTCAACAGCATGTCCTGGCAGCCCAAGGTTGGCTTGTAGGTGGTCGAAAACTCATGGAACTTCTCAAGGGGGATGGGACTGTCAGGTTCATCGTCTCTGACATCCCACAGTGTGACGGACTTGGTGATCTGGTGGGTCCCATCCGCCTCAAGATGTTCCAGGACTTTATGATTCACCGCTTGTGCAAGCCACAGCGCAGCTGGCTTCCTTCCTCCTGCCTGGCTGTTTTGTCTTCCTCTGGCCACTTCTCCAGCATCATCCAGCCACTTGGTGATGGGTGTTGAGGAACATCAGCCCTGACTCAACCCCGTTTCACAACGCTGAAAGCCCCGGTTGCATCCTCTTACGTCCTGAGGCACCGGATGGGCAAACACCTCTGTCCCTCTCAAAGGTTTGGTGGTGCTGAAAAACTTACAAAAATTGAGGTAGGACACAAAAGACTTGAGGCTTTACTGTCCGTAGCCATGTCAGGTAGAAACAGCTTCTTAATGTTTCCTAACATCTTCAGTGGGATGGACCCCTCCCAGGAGGGGACATCTGCCCTGGGATGGACACTGTGGCTAGGATGGACCTTTAGCTCCCAACACACCATAGCTGGGATGGTCATCTTGGTGAAGGACAGCTCAGCTGGGATGGACACCATACTGGGATGGTCATCTTAGTGGAGAGGGACATCTCAGCTGGGATGGACATAGAATCATAGAGTCAAGGGACATCTCAGGTGGGAAGGGACCCACCAGGATCATCGAGCCCAACCCCCTGCTCCCCACAGACCCACCTAAAACTAAACCATGGGACTAGGCGTGTCCTCCAGACACTCCTGGAGCTCTGACCGGCTGGTGACCACGTCCCCAGGGAGCCTGATCCAGGGACTGGCCACCTTCTTGGTGAAGAGTCTTTTCTTAATGTCTAACCTTTGGGGACCGGAGAATGGCAGCGCAGGGTGAAGCACTGGGGATTGGAGGACGCTGATGGCATCCACGGCCACGCAAGACCACGTGGAACCGTGTCCCCAGCCAAGGCACGCTGAGGAACATGGTGTCCCTGCGTCCTGCTCCGCCGTTCTGGGATGAGGAGCCTCGGCACAAGCAGGAAGACATGAGGAGAACACGGAGAGGAGCCGGGAGGGGGTGCAGGGACCCTCGCTGGTGGCCCCTCCCTGCCCCAGTGCACCCAGTTGGGTGCTGGTGGCTCACCTGGAGCTCAGGGGGTGCTGGGGATGGGCTGGTGAGCCCATGGGGAGGAGGAC
>NW_010431550.1:0-335 GCF_000710305.1 Buceros rhinoceros silvestris
CGGTCCAAGCTTATTTTTAAACTTTTGAAGCCTCATTTCTTTGCAACCTCATCTCGGTGCGCTCCCCGTCTCTGCCCAGACCTTTGAGCTAGCTAAAAGTTTCACCTAAAGTCGCTTATGATTATTTAAAACCCCTCGCCGGACAATTAAGATATCTGCTTTTTAGAACCCCAATAGGGCTGTTCCACCTTCCAGACCTAATCCGTAAGAAAGCGAGTGAATGTCCGTCCCTATTATCCTATAGCCAGACCATCTGACGCTGGGTATAGGATTTGTTTCCTGGAAAAAAAAAAAAAAAAAAAAAAAAAAAAACGGGGAAAAAAAAAAATTTTCTC
>NW_010431550.1:943-1467 GCF_000710305.1 Buceros rhinoceros silvestris
GTTTCTTAGTGTCTTAATCAGTGAGGCGGAAAACAAGCAAAAAAAGATAGCAAACCAATCGCGGCACCTCTCAGCTATAGAGCTGGGATCAAAACATTGTAGCATCTGTTGAAAGAGAAAGTGTCTAAATCCTATAGAAGGCTTTAGTCTTATAAGAGAGGGAGGGGGGAAAAAAGATAAGAAACAGTGTCTCGGTGATCCCTAAAACCACTAAATCACTGGAGAATTTCTCCCGGATAGAGATGTCTCTTTTTGTTCTGTCAGCCCTCATGTATCCATTATTTTATTCACTGCTGCATGGCGTTTATCAGATTGAGACCATATTTGTACCCCTCTGAGACCTAACCTCGCCTTATGCTTTTTGAGTAATGGACTCTTAAAATCCAGTAACATACCCCTGCAAGGGAAAAACATTAGAGGGAGCATGAATATTCCAGCGGAAATCCATTTTATTAATTTTAATTCTGCGATGCGGATGTTTTAAGTGCCTGCCTGCCTGTCTGCCCCCCCTCCTCGCCTCTCCT
>NW_010431551.1:0-405 GCF_000710305.1 Buceros rhinoceros silvestris
GGTTGAGTTGGAGTGGGTGGATTGGAAAGGGGCGGGTTGCTCTGTTGGGTTGGGTTGAGTTGGGTTGGATTCTGTTGAGTTGAGTTGGGTTGATTGAGTCGAGTCTCTTGAGTTGAATTGGGTTGGTTGGGTTGGGTTCAGTTGGGTTGAGTCAGGTTGGTTGGGATGGGTTGATTGAGTTGAGTTGGGTTGAGTTGGGTTGGGTGGGGTTGGTTGGGTTGGGTTGGGTTGGGTTGGTTTGGGTTGGGTTGGGTCGGCTTTTTTCGTATAGGAACGCAGCAGGCAGTTTGGAAGCCGTGACAGAAAGCAGAGATTTCATCTCACAAGCATTTAAAGATGGTTCGAAATGATAGTGTCTACGTGAATAAAAAGGAGCGCCACAGCCCTCCTGTGGCCCCTCTACCC
>NW_010431551.1:647-906 GCF_000710305.1 Buceros rhinoceros silvestris
GGGCTGGGTTGGGTTGGCTGGGTTGGGTGGGTGGCAGCAGCATCCACGGTTCCCCCATGTCCCCTCCATACTCCTGCCCCTCACAACCTCCCCTGGCTCTGAGGCCTCACCTGGAAGAAGGTCATGGTGGAGCCGGCGTGGATGGTGCCGTACTCGATGTTGGTCTGATCCGCCAAGTCATCGGCCGACTCGATGGGCACCTCCATGCGCTGCACCGTCAGGAACGCCGCCAGATTGGCCGTGTAGGAGGAGATGATGA
>NW_010431552.1:0-2857 GCF_000710305.1 Buceros rhinoceros silvestris
ACTGGGGTGCAGGATCCTATGGGTCCTCCCCCCCCGTGCTGCTGGCACCCGCTGAGTTAATCTGCAGCCGGGAGAAGCTGCCCGGCTTTGCCTTCGTGCTGGCATGACGTTGACAGGGACATCTTCCAAGTGACAAGCGCTGCCGGATAATGCAGGACTCAGCAAAACCCGCGTGGCTGGGGGGGTCACCCGCTAAGGGAGGGGGATGTGGGTGAGAGTGGAGGGGAGAGGAGGGGGGGAAGACCCCTCTCGATTAGGGGAGAAAGGGAAGAATTAAGTATTTCAGCCTTCGGGGATGATGCAAGGAGAGCGTCGCTCATTGCTGCAAGAAGGTGGGTGCTGCTTTAGGATGGTGTCCCCACACCCCGCCCAGGGCCCCGGGCACGGGTCCCAGCCCCTGCCATGAACCTGTGGCTCCTGGGGGCTTCAATCCCAGGTGCTCAGGTTCTGAAATCCCAGGAAATCCCAGGAATCTGGAGGTGCTGGAGGGCTACAGTAACCACCAGGCATGAAATACTCCTCTGCCCTGTAGGCTGAAATATAGCGGAAGGAAAACATAAAAGTCCCGTTTCCAGCTCCATAATATCTCCTGCCAAAAGAAAGTAAAATGCGCTGCCTTAAATTTCCTGCAAAATTCTTTTGAGGTTATTTTTTTCCCCCCTAAATTAAGCCATACTAATTATTTTCAGCCACTTTATCTCCACTCTGCAACACACCAGGAGGGTGCAGGCGGCGAAGCATTTTAAGCCTCCATAAACAAAAGAGTAGTTTGGAAAATAATTCTATCAATTAATCAAATTAATCCGGCAGTTTTAGTTACAAGCCCCAAGTGGGAAGGATTCTAGCCCGCGGTTCGGAGCTATCTCTCGTTGACAGCGTTTAAATGTTATGATTGCAACAGTAATTAAAGAATATAATATGCCCGGCTTTGTGTCAGCCTCCTACCTTCAGACTGCGGTGCAGTGCTGGCAGAGGTCAGCTGGAGGACAAATTGGTGTGGACCAAACTGGACTGTCTCCATCACCACCACCATCACCATAAACATCACCATCGTTACCATCACCATAAACTTCACCATCGCCATAAACATCGCCATCATTACCGCGACCACGACTATGACCATGACCATCGCCAACTCGTGATGACCAAATTGGCCCATTGGTATCACCACTTGGTGATGAACAAACTGGCCAGCAGCATCACAAATTGCTGATGAGCAAACTGGGCTATCACCATCACCAATTGATGAAGACCAAACTGGCCCTCACTATGACCAGCTGATGATGACCAAATTGGCCACTGCCACCATTATCACCAAGTGGTGATGACCAAACTGGGCCATCACCATTGCCAGTTGGTGATGACCAAACTGGGCCATCACCGATTGATGATGACCCAACAGGGCCATTGCCATCACCATCACCAACTGCTAATGACCAGACTGGGCTATTGCCATCTGCAATTGATGATGACCAAACTGGCCCATCACCATCTCCATCACCAACTGACAATGACCAAGCTGGCCCATCACCATCACAACTGGCGATGACCAAACTGGGTCATCACCATCACGTTGACTTGGGCAAAATGCAGTGAGGAAGAGGAGATGCATGAGCACCTTCACCACTGAGCTGAATGAATCACCAAACGATCGCAAGGTGATGGCAGCAGCGCCAACATCCTCCCACGCCCCCTTTACAGGGGACACCACAAAGACGTAGTGAGCGTCCAACTGTCAATTAGGCATGTCATCGTTTGGTTGGAGACGAGCGCGGGAGGAGGGGGCCGCGGGGTACGGCACACCACCGGGGAGGAACGTCCCACAAACATCACGCAGACAGGGGATTTCTGTGAAAATATTGGAATATATTTGAAAAGATTAATCATGTATGATTTTACAGTACCACCCCATATTTTCATCTCATACTTTATTTAACAATATTAAAGAGGCACTTTAAAAGCACACATACAACATCATAAAACGGCGTTTCCTGCTCTCTCTCTGCTTCTCTGACAAAATATCAAAATAAAAACTTTTGACAGAACACATTGCACCCAAGGTAAATTACCTACAATATTTTTATACAATACAAAGAAATGTAAAGGTACATATTAACAGAATAAAGCCTCTTTTTTTTCCTTTTAAATCTAAAACAAAACAAAATAATAATTGCAGGACAGACGCAAAGTACTCTGACTGTTCCTATCACATCAGTGCATTACTTCACCTCCTTGACTTGGGAGTATTTCAATAGTATTTCTCATCATCTTCCATGTCCTCATTTGCACCTGAGATTTCTTTCCGGATTCAAAAGTTCGCTTGTGTAACGCTGACGTAACCTTTTTTCGGCGCTATGGAGTACCAGCATACAGGATTTTTTTTTCCCCTAAAGTTGGATTTTTGGACTTTTTTCCTGCTTTGTTTTTTTTTTTATTATTTTTTTACAGGTAACGGCTACTTCCTAACGGTTCCCTTTTATTTTTTTGATCAAGGAAGTCTGTATTCACATTACGAAAGAAGAATAGCACCAGTAACTGCGTAGTAAAAAGCGGATACACCTATAGAGCCACTAACTCGATACAGTAAGAGAGTTTAGAAGTGATACCGTTGAGGGCACTCGGACAGTACCGGTTCGGCGCGGTAAATTGGCACAGTTTTGTCATTGCGCAAAAAAAACCCCCTCCCTCCCCGCACAAACAAAAAGAAAATACTCTCTCGCACACACACACGCACATTAAAAAATAACCCTAAAAAAATCAGAGTTTGTCACAAGTGTCAAGGTGCAGTTTGCTCGCGGTGGCGGTTCTCCTCCGGTTACATCGTCTACAGTGGTCAAAGAGTGGCAGCATCCTCCGA
>NW_010431552.1:3043-3937 GCF_000710305.1 Buceros rhinoceros silvestris
GCCGCTTCGTGATTCTCTTGACGATGTAGAAACAAATTGGTAGGGATGGCTGTCAAAATATAGGGCGCTTGGTTCTTAATTTAATTTTTTTTTCTTTTTTAATTGTATCATCTCTTAGGCCAGCTCCCAATTAAATGAATTGTACGGGATTATTTGTGCAAAATCTTCAAAAAAAAAATTTGCTTTCTACAGTGTACTGCACCTTATGAATAAGACGTCTATGGAATGAAGTTCATCTCTTCAAGTACTTTGTACAAAGATAACACAGACACAGCCTCAAAAGGGTCTGAGATTTGCAAGTATACTTATAACCTCAGCACTTCTGCAATAAAGCAATTGCTCTCGACGCTTACACTTGACCAAAGCGCTGACGTCTATGGAATGAAGTTCATCTCTTCAAGTACTTTGTACAAAGATAACACAGACACAGCCTCAAAAGGGTCTGAGATTTGCAAGTATCCTTATAACCTCAGCACTTCTGCAATAAAGCAATTGCTCTCGACGATTCAGTCTGCCCAAAGCGATTACAATTTCAGTTCATGAAAATCATCAGCAACATCAAAGTTCTGGCATTTGCATGATAAATCAGGTGAATTAAAGTAGATTAGTAGACACAAAGCAAACTATTTCACAGAGGCTGCAGTGCAAGTTCATTTAAGCTAGACAGAGAAATCGTGCTACACAAACGAATTTAATGCTTTGATAATTTTTCCCTTGCAAACCCCTTGAAAGCAGCTGAGGATCACCATAAGTCACTTCCATAAATTACTCTGAAGTATCTCTTCTTAAAGGAATTTTAAAGCTAGTTAATTTTTGCCCAAAGAGTTGGCTTAGCAGGTTGTTCTGGGACTCGGCAGTGCGGTAGCTGGCCGAGCCGGCCGGCTTGGCACCCCG
>NW_010431553.1:0-236 GCF_000710305.1 Buceros rhinoceros silvestris
CTCACCTGGGTCTGGCCGGGCGCTCAGGGCAGCGCCATGTCCACATGCCACATCCACGCGTCCCTTCAGCGAAGCGGCCCACAGGGCACCACGGCCCTTTATACGCATGCCAAGAGCAAAGTCTAAGGAGCCCCGCGTCGCCCCTCGACTCCGCTCGCTGCTCACCTCCTCCCCAGAAATTCCTGCAGTTAATGGGTAACCCCGCAGCATCCCGCGCCAGCCGCGGGGCCCGGGCA
>NW_010431553.1:397-2093 GCF_000710305.1 Buceros rhinoceros silvestris
CATGCTCCCCTGGGGGGCTGCACCCCCAGCACAGCCCTGCCTCACTTGCCCGAGGCTCAGCATCATCTCTGGGCGAGCAGCAGCCGGTGGTGTGGGGAGCGAAGCCAGGGTGATGCTGGAGCCCAGTGCCCAGAGCAGCCTCAGCTCTCCATCATGTGGTGCTGAGTGCTTCATCATCCCCTGCGCTAGAGGAGGAGGAGGAGGAGGAGGGCTCAGTGCTGGTGCTGCCAGGGTGTCCCAAACTGGAGGTGAGGCCATGCACACATCCACCATCCACGGAGCCATCTGAGCATCAGCCGCACAGGACCCGGCTCTGCCTAGGGCACGCACTGTCTGTGCCACCATGGTGTTGGTGGTGGGTTACGTCAGCACCAGTGCGGTCCCTGTGTCCTGTCGCTGGTGGTGATGGCCGCACGTGGTCTGGCTTAGCCCGTGCCGGCAGCGCTGTGAGGGCTGCGTAGGGCACAGCTCGCCTGTTCCTAGCACACGCGATGCCAGAGTGGGCAGGAGCAGAGCGATGCCAGCAGTGCCGTCACCACCTCCTCCACACGGTTTATCATTACCCCCTGCTCACGCACTGCCGGCCAAGTTTCCATCCTCACATGAGGCATCTGGGCAGCTCGTGCCCATGTCTGCCCAGGGGAGAGCCAGGGGCCAAAGGCCACTCCAGACCCTGGGCCTGTGGAGAGCAGGCACGGAGGAGCCATGTGGCTGCCACATCCCAGTTTCTCTGGGACTGGGCACTCCCAGGTTCCATCACCATGGCCAAGCCAGCTGCGATCATATGGAAGGAGCAAGGGGAGATCCCTCAGGTACTCAGGGACAGCCTGGGGACATCCCTGCCACTGCTGGAGCATCACCAAGCCTCTGCCAAGTCACAAGCTGATGGAGCTGAATGCCTGGGAGGTGCCACAGCAGGGACGTGTCCTGAGGACCCTTCTGGCCAGCGGCTGCAGCCAGCGGCACCCAGAGCCCTGTGCCAGGATGTGGTGGGCAGGAGGCCAGTGTTCGCGCTTGCCCTGTGCCTGGGGCTCTTGGCCAGCTGCCCCTGCAATCATTAACCCAGTGAGGCCCTGGCAGCTCTGGCTGTCACTCATTGACAGGGTCAGGGCTGAAGTCCTTGGTGTGTTGGCCCTCAGCTTTCCCTATGCCGTCAGCGGTGATGGGAAAACAAGCTCCTGGCACTGCCCCTTGCTGTCAGGCAGGGTGGCACTGGAGTCCTGGTCCTGGGGGTGCTCCGTGGGGTATGGAGTGGGGCTGGGGGGACACTGCTGCTGGGAAGAGCACCATCTGGCCTCGGAGGTGGAGGAAGGAAAGGGACGCGCGTCCACGCAATGCTCTTTATTTCCCCCGGTTTCACACCACAGACGGGACTGAGCAGCACCACGGAGACACAGGGGGCCGTGGGGCCACATCTGGCCGCAGCAGCATGGGGCTGGGTGGCCATGCCCCCAGTCCCTGGGCAAGCCCTGGGGCTGCTCTGGGCCACCCTTCTGTCTCTGGCCGGGCAGTGGTGACAGAGCGGTGGCCCAGGGCGGAGTCAGGATGGGCCTCAGCACACGTGGATGATGGAGAGATCTCCTGGATGCTGTGAGGGGTCTGTCTCCATCCAGACCGGGTCTGGGACCTCTGGGAACACAGGGCTGCTGGGGATGGGTACCCCAGGGCACAGCCAGGCCCACCAGGGCAGGGACAA
>NW_010431553.1:2175-2732 GCF_000710305.1 Buceros rhinoceros silvestris
CCAGGGCACAGCCAGGTCCACCAGGGCAGGGCTCAAGGCTACAGCCCATCACAGCAGCTGGCAGGGATGCCGGGCTGGGCTCACACTGCGTACCCACACACCAGGCTGAGATGCTCAGCACCCAGGGGTGCTGCATTCCTCTGGCACCAGGCAGGCCTGTCCCCGAGGACCAAGAACACACAGCCCCAGCCAGGCTGGGGCAGGGGACCTATGGGGATCTGCTCCTGTGAGTCGCTTCAGCAGCCACCCACAAAAGGTCTTCCTGCAGGGAGGAGGAAGGCTTCTTTGGCACAACCTCCTGGCTTTACCTTTGTCTGCCTGGGGCAGGAACAAGGTGCCCTGCTCCACAGTGGCAATGCCATCATGGCAGGGTAAGGCCCAGCCATGCTCACACCACATAGACGGTCACCGCCTGCCCGGGGCACGGGCTGGCAGGGCCACGCTCACCCTCCCCAGCAAGGGTAGACCCGCGCATCAACAACGGGAGAAACTCTGTGCCTGCGGGGTCAGGGACCGGATCTGGCCCTCAGTGCTGGACACGCATTCTCCTGAACCCG
>NW_010431553.1:2871-3596 GCF_000710305.1 Buceros rhinoceros silvestris
ACCCCGCCTGCCCACAGCACCGGGCCTGCCTTGCCACCCACCCCCCGCCCCGTCTACCCTGCACCCCCTTGGGCTGGAAGGGTGCTCTTCCCCTCCAACGGTCAGCGGGGCTGTGCCAGCCCGGCACAGGCAGGGTTTGCTGGGCGGGCAGCTCTGCTGCGGGCAGAGCGGGCAGAGGCACTGTGCAGGACAGTGGGACACGGGATGGGACATTGCAAAGTGCTTTGCAACAGGGGTTCAGACTATGTACAGGACCCCCTTGACCAGGATGGGACCCCACCAAGGGGCATGGCAGCTGCTCAACCACTCACAGCGACACGACACAACAGTTTTGGACAGGACATGGATGAATCTGCGGTCCGGGCAGTGTCGGCAGTGCAGGGTGGGGGCTGTTGGGGCCCTGTGTTGAACTCCGGCATGGCCTGGGGTTACCATGCGCCGGGTGCAGACGTGTGGCAGGACTCATCGGAGCTCGCGGTTGTCCGGAGGCTGAACTGGCGTGGTCTGTGCAGGCTGAGGATGGCCATTTCCTTCAGAGCCTGGCTGAGGGGTGCGAGGCTGATCTGAGCCCTCACAGGCTCTGTTGTCCTGCCCAGGAAGCTGGAGGAAGTCAGGCAGGACCAGGTCCTCCTTGGAGAGCAGCCCACGCTGGTCGTTGGACCGGCAGCTCTGGGCACGGGTCAGCAGCTCAAGCAGCCCTGGGGGCAATCCAGGGCACGCACCCA
>NW_010431553.1:3800-4231 GCF_000710305.1 Buceros rhinoceros silvestris
CGCACCCAAGCCCAGCGCTCGGGCTCCTGTCCTAACACCTCGGCTGCCCTCTCCACCTGATGTGACCCTGAACATGTCCCAGGCACAGATCTTGCACCTTCTCCCTGCTCCATGCTAGCACCCATGGAACCCTGCACCCATTCCCAGCACACTGGGGACCCTACGTCCCTCACCCTGTGATTTGCCCCAGCCCCTCAGGTTTCAGACATGTCAGGTCTCACCTTCCAGGTCGTATGTGCGGCGGTTCAGGTTTGTGGCAGCTGAAGCCCGGGACCGGGAGAAGGAGGAGGGCATCTCCCACAGCAAGTCGGTCTCTGCTCCTGTTGGGCTTCCCTCCTGCGATGAACAGCCCAGGCCTCGGTGACAGGGCAAGGAGGCAGCACTCCCCCAGCCCACACGCCATCGGCCTCCAGCAGCCTGGCTCCCGCCTC
>NW_010431553.1:4415-4696 GCF_000710305.1 Buceros rhinoceros silvestris
AAGCGGGGCACCTTCCCCACACCCCACGGCAGCAGCCGTGGGTGCATCTCTGATCAGGGCAGTGGGAACTTGAGCTCACCTCACTCCGGAGCGGGGAGGGGGCAGCTGCAGCCTCGGCGCTCCCCGTTACTCGCATATCTGCAAGGTAAGTGATGCTCAGCACCCTGTGCCAGCACTCGGTCCTGGCCCACTCAGTGACAGGATGGAGCCCATCCCAGGGAGCAGGAGCTGTGGCCAGCAGAAAGCAGCCCGGTCCTGTGA
This sequence comes from Buceros rhinoceros silvestris, assembly GCF_000710305.1. NCBI lineage: Eukaryota > Metazoa > Chordata > Aves > Bucerotiformes > Bucerotidae > Buceros > Buceros rhinoceros. The sequence continues at coordinate 4,677 of NW_010431553.1, forward strand.
GCACTCTGCGGGGGGGGCAC
>NW_010431554.1:0-237 GCF_000710305.1 Buceros rhinoceros silvestris
GCGAGCTCTGCCTGGGGGGAGATGGAGACGACGCTATGGCAGAGTGTGGGGTACGGCATGGGGCGCAGGGCAGCTGGAGCCTGGCCTCTGCCGGCTCCGGCATGGCCATCCACCCCAGGGACAGCACTGGGAACAGGGATCAGGTGGGGTAGTTGGGTCCCAAAGTCCCTCCGGGTGGCACCCAGTGCCCACCACCGTGGCCATGCCCCAGCCCTACACGGTTCTGGGATGCTGCGG
>NW_010431555.1:0-362 GCF_000710305.1 Buceros rhinoceros silvestris
TGGCTGAGTTTTGGCTGAGGAGGAGCCCAAGGGGAGCTGCGTGGCCTGGTTTGTTCCCCGATAACCACCAAGCCCAGCTGACATCTCCTAATCGCCTGGGTAATGTCTCGCAGCACATGGCTGCACCCCACGTGTTGGCAGCGAGCGGCAACCTGGAGTCATCTCACTCAACACACAGCCTGGCTGAACGCCGGGCCGGGGCGAGACACTCCGGAGCCAAGACCCACAGGAGCTGGCCCCTCACTGTCTTCACAGCTACCGGCTCCCAGAATCTGCAGGTGGGTCAGGCTCCGATGCTGCTGTTGCAGTGCCAGGGTCAGCTTGTGGAGGGGTTAGGCACGGGGCGGGAAGCAAGGGGAAAC
>NW_010431555.1:476-2413 GCF_000710305.1 Buceros rhinoceros silvestris
TAGGCAGTGGCTGGCAGCAAGGGGAAACTGAGGCACATCCTGGCATGCATAGGAAAGAAGAGCAGGTTGCACGCCAGCATGGCTCACCTGCAGGTGCCAGCCTGAGGGGCAGGACCTTGAGGCAACTGTGCCCAGGTCTGCTGTTTGCGGTGAGTTGGTCTCAGTCTCATGTCAGCCATGCAGGACAAGGCTCTGGCCACAAAAGCACCTTCCCCCTCCAGGTCCTCTTGGCCATATCTGCTGGGAGCCAGCTTGTCCCTCCAGCGTGCAGGCCCTGACACACCACTGCCCGGATGCTGCCTCACCAGCGCATTAATACCCATCTCTTGGCAGCCTTCCTTGCTGTTGCCAACGTCTGTTTTGGTGCCAGAGGGCTAGGGCTGCCCCTGCTGGGAAGGGAGCGGAGAGGTCCCTCCAGCATCACCTCTTCCCTGATCCGCTAAGGCTGAGGGAGTGGCGAGAAGCTGCCTGGAGCTCAGGGAATCTGTTAGAAGGAGCGGCAGCCCTGAAAAAGCAGGCACAGATTTGGCAGCGTGGGCTGGATCCTGCTGCTGGATCCTCCAGCGTGGATCCTGAGCGCCCGCAGTGTCCGTGGAGGTGGTGCTGCACCCTGCGCCAACTATTTTGGGCAGGCGTTGGTGCCCCGCTCCTCGCCCTCCTCCTGCTTCCTGTGCCCTGGCTGCTCGGTGGCATTGTCCCTCGTTGGTGGGTGGTTGAGGACTGGTGTGGTCCCGAAGAACAGGTGGGATGTGATGCAGAGGGGTGAAAAGCTGCGAGAAGCTGAGAGGATGCCCCAGAACCGCAGGTGAGGGCTCAGCGGAGCAGCCCAGGGCAGAGCAGGGCTAAGGGCTGGCCAGTGGCAAGTGCTCTTGTGGGCAAGCGCCATGGGCACGGCTGGCCCTGCTGTTCCCCGCCCACCGGGGTGGCCTCGGTGGCTCTTCCTTCTCCATATGGCTGTGGATGCCTGTAGATGCGTTTCCAACCCTTCGACGGGTAATAAATAGAAGCAGGCCCACTGCCTTTTGTTTTGATTGATTCCATTTGTTCTGCATAAGCAGCTCCTTCCCCTCACCAAGGCTTGGCTCCCGGGGAAGTAAGGTGCTGTGAGCCGGAGGGGCTAAGCCACGCTGTGCGGGGGAGGGTCCCGGGTGCTCCCGACACTGCCAGGAGTGAGGTGGCCCAAGGCTGAACATGGGGGGGAAATTGAGGCACCTGACAGTGCCAGATCTGCCTCTGAAGCAGGTAGATGACCTGGGACAAGAAGGGAAACTGAGGCAGGGAAGCATTATGTGCCGTGTCTCGGAGGAAGGTGGGGAGGAGGAGGTGGCTCTCAGCTGCACAAACTGCCTTATTCTGGTGCTGGGTGGGGGAGAATCCACCAACGGGCCAGGCCAGCAAAGGGTGATCCAGAGACATCGGCCACCCCGCAGGTGGTTGGCATCACTCTGCATGGAAAACCAACATACAAATGAGCTTGGCATGAAGATGAACACAGGAGCCGGGGTTCCTGGCTTCCCTCTCCAGTTCTGTCCCAAACAGCAGCCTTGGGCAAGTCTGGTGTCTCCCTGCCTCAGTTTCCCCAGGAAGGAGGGGCTGTTTACCTGTCAGGATCTGGGGAACAGGCAGGTTTGGCAGCAGGATAAAAGGCACTGCTCAGAGCTGGGGCAGCTGGTTCGGGGGCTCCCTGTGGGGCAACACAGCCCGAGCAGTGTGGGCGATGGGTGCGGGCACCATGGACCCCAGAGACATCATCCTGATGGTGCCCCAAATGCAGCCTCACTCCCTGGGGCTTTGCCCCCTGGAAGCCCCTGACATCCCCATCCCTGGTAGAAGGAGGGATGGATGTACCCGGGGGGGTAAAATCACCCCCCCGCCCCAGTGCCACCGTGCCCCCCGGGTGAGTCAGCGTGGCCGGGGGCGCCTGTGCCTGCACCCCA
>NW_010431556.1:0-242 GCF_000710305.1 Buceros rhinoceros silvestris
CCGGCTGGCCGCTGACCTGAGAGCACGGCACGGAGCTGAGAGCCCTTGGGTCTGACGCAGCGGGACCTGTGCTCGGGTGGCAGCCAGCAGCTCTCCAGGCCTGTAGCATCTCCGCCGGCGCAGCTGCCTGCAGCGACACCAGCGAAGGGAGCAGCCCTGGCCTTCCCCAACCGCCTGGTCCAGTGTGCAGGCTGCCCCCAGGGCTGCTGACCGGAGCATGGGGGCCCTGCTTTTGGGGGAGC
>NW_010431556.1:484-1814 GCF_000710305.1 Buceros rhinoceros silvestris
TGTCGAAAGGGGTGAGTCTGATTGTTCTTGTCCCCGTCCGCCCAAACCTGCCCACATACCTTCACACCACATCAACACAGTCCCCAAGGCTTGGAAAGCACCTGCTTCCCAAAAGGCAGCACTTCAGAGAGGCACTTTGAGGAGTCCCAGCCTCCACTCTGCGTGCAGGAGGATGCGGGGGGACCAGCCATCTCTCCTGGCCACGTCCCCTGGGGAGATGGGGCCTCTGCCGGCCCCATGGAGACTCCTCTGGAGACCTCCATCTCTCTCCACCCTGGGCCTCCCAATATCAGCTCCTCATGAAGAGGCCTGAAATTCGGAAAGGTGAATTACCCCCTTCCTTGCCCCCAGAGCAAAGCCGGCCAGGGATTTTCTGCCATTGTAATTTTCCTAAAGGCAAATCCACTTGTGCCGGGCCGCACTCCTCAGCTCTGTGACCTTTAAGAGTGGCTGGCTGCTGGGAAAGCAGGAAACAAACAGATTTGTTTGGTTCAGTTTGATCTGACTTGAAATATTTTTGGTTGTGGTCCTGATCCAAAGTGTTTCATCTCAGATCAGTTCCACATTAATCCGTAATTCCCTGGCAGGCAGCGCTGAGGCTGGGATGCTGCTCCCTCCTGGGACCCTGCTGCTCCACCACCGTGGATCTCGGTGGCTGCCCCAGCCAGGTGTGCCATGAGGGTCACACACAGCTCGCAGGAGCATTTTTCAGAGGTTGTGGACCCCCAGCTGTGAGCGCAGGGCTGTGAGAGCCGCCCTCACCACTGTCCCCAAGCAGTTCAGCACCCGCATCTGGGCACTGGCTGAGAACTTGGTCTGTGAAGCATCAGACAGGGCTCGCAGCTCAGCAGGAGGCTCCTCCGAAGAAGCTGCTCACTGTCTTCTCTGCAGCTTTCATTCGCTTCTCTCTGCACTGCGACTGCCCCATTTCTTCCAGCGTTTACCCCAGCACAGCCGTCCTTGTCTTCGCGACACCGTACCCCTGCCCTGCTCATAACACCGTGCGTGAGCTCAGCCCTGCACAGACAGACCCAAAACCCCTCGCTGGCTCTTGCTGCTGAGCCGGTCTCACCGGTGCGACTCAGTTGATGTTTCAGGATGTAGAGACGCAGGGGTGGAGGCCAGCTCTGCCAGCAGCAAAGCAAGGGCATCGTGTCAGGACTAGCAGCGAACAGGGGCTGCGAACAATCAGTGGTTGCATGTGCTTGTCCCACGGCAGCTCCCCAGGGCGAGGCCGGCTCCATGCACCAGCGGTGTTGATGGAGCCACGAGCCTGCATGGGGCCGGCTCAGAGGCGGCTGGACCGGGGGCGCGGGGGGGGGCACCTTGC
>NW_010431556.1:1828-15351 GCF_000710305.1 Buceros rhinoceros silvestris
CTCCATGCCCCTGGGGGGTTGAGGGACCCCAGGAGCCTGCATGGGGCCGGCTCAGAGGCGGCTGCACTGGGACCAGGAGAGCGGCCACTTGCAGGCAGGGAGACAGGGTCAGGTGCTGATGAACTCTGGGTGCCACACGGCACAACTGTGCTGCCCCTCTGCCTCAGCCCAGATTCTCCTCAACACCAAGCAGGAAGAGTGTGCAGAGTGTAAGGATCCCGAGCTTCCCTTTGGCAGGACAGACATGTACACACGTCGCTGTCCTCTGCTCTGACACCGCAAAGGACAGTGGACTCAAGCATCACTCACCTCACCTTGCCACTTGCTGCAGTTTATCTAGACACCAAAACATCCCAGCCAGCCCCAGTGGCTGTGTCTGGAGGGTGGCAAGGAGCATCTCAGAGTAACTCTGTCCCGTTAGTTACAGTATCCTTCTTCTACCTCTTACAGGGCAACTGCAGGTGATGTAAGAGCTAGCTAGTGCAGATGGGAGGGAGCACAAGGCCAGCTGAAGCCAAGGACAATTTGAGATAAAGGCCTTGGCTGGAGCCACTGAAGAGCAAGGATCCTGATGAGCACTGGGAACCTCTGGTCCAGCATAGCCTGGAGTCCAACCAGGGCAGTGCTTTCACAGGAGGAACACCTCCTCCAGCAGTACTGTGAGTCATCTCAGCACCTCTGTTTCCCACCATCCTGTAAAGCGGTTTTATAAAGGGAGAGGTCTGGACCAGGGGAGGCTGGGGTATACAAGGCCTCCAAGAAAGATTTTCAGGTGGGTTCCACAGAAAAACCTTACGGTGCCTGGGTGTTTCGGCCTTCCCGGCTGTGGTAACAGGCGCATCCCATCCTGTGGAGCAGCCAAGGCTCCCAGGAGCAGCATTACAAAGGCAGCTGGAGACGGTGCTCCATGGCCTCCAGGCATATCTTCACTGTCTTTGTTTCTGAGGCATTCCCGGTCTCCAGGCCAGCTCCTGCACAAGACACACCACTACATACCTGAACAATCTTGAGCCCCCCGTTTCCTGAGCTCATTTCCTGGTAGAAGCTTTGCTGCACTTCTCCTCTTTGCCTGTCACTATTTCAGCCTGCCAGCCGTGCCAGGGAAACATCACCTCACCAGTACAGGAGCCATAAACCACCACACCTCTGGCCAGGCACAGCCCCTCCGCCATGGAGGGACAATTCTTACTTCACAGAATCACAGAATGCTTGAGGCTGGAAGGGACCTCTGGAGGTGGTGGGCACTTGCGGGGAGGAAGACCCGCACAGAAAAGCACGTGGCTGCAGAGCAAGGCTGCTCTGACACGTCCGCAGGCAACCACCGCAAGACCGCGCTGATGCTACGCTCACAAGCGACTGCGTTACTGCTGTGTGGCACATCACGGCCAGCTGGCACCCAAGACCACGACCGTGAGGGTGCCGCAAGTGGCGGCAAATGCCTGAAGAGCTGTGGCCATGAACTGGCTGCACAAACAGCCACAGGAGCGCAGTGCACAGAGCCACCATGCAGGGACTTAGAATCATAGAATCATAGAATCATCTGGTTGTAAGAGACCTCAAAGATCATCGAGTCCAACCGTTGCCCCTGCACTGCCAGGATCCCTACACCATGTCCCTCAACACCAGATCCACACGGTTTTTAAACACTTCCAGGGATGGGGACTCTACCACCTCCCTAGGCAACCCGTTCCAATGCTTAATAACCCTCTCTGTAAAGAAATTTTTCCTGATATTCAACCTAAACCTCCCCTGGCGCAACTTGAGGCCATTCCCCCTCGTCCTGTCATTTTCGACATAGGAGAAGAGATTGACCCCCACCTCCCTACAACTTCCCTTCAGATAATTATAAAGAGCAATAAGGTCCCCCCTGAGCCTCCTCTTCTCCAAACTGAACAGTCCCAGCTCCTTCAGCCGCTCCTCATAGGACAAGTTCTCCAGACCCTTAACCAGCTTTGTTGCCCTTCTCTGAACCCACTCCAGCACCTCAACATCCTTCCTGAAGTGAGGGGCCCAAAACTGGACACAGTATTCAAGGTGTGGCCTCACCAGTGCTAAGTACAGGGGGCCAATCACTGCCCTGCTCCTGCTGGCCACCCCATTCCTGATACAAGCCAGGATGCTGTTAGCTTTCTTGGCTGCTTGGGCACACTGCTGGCTCATGGTCAGTCGGCTGAACCAAACGAGGAACCAGACAGCTCACAGAAAGAGTCAGCATAGCAGGAGCCAAGAGAGGATCCTCTCTCGGCATCACAGCACTGGGGAGGCTGCAGGAGGGGTGTGAGGAATGGGGTAGAAGGGCAGTGGAGGGGTACAGGGAGTGGGAGAGGAACTGGGGAAGGGAGACGGGCACTGTGACCAGCATGATCAAAACCAAGGAGCCAGAAAGCATATTCTCGGTAATCTAAAAATGAGATCTTTCAGTTCTTCACCTCTGCTACCTCCGAGGGTTTCAGTGCTGAGGACTAAGAACTATGAGGTCATCCAGAGAGACAGTAACTGTGCCTAAACTGCAAGACCCAGGAACACCTTCACCACCAGTATTTGGTGGGACTCAAATCACATCACAGCTCCACGGCAGACAGATAACACGGTCACCCCTCGCACTCTTGACACCAAAGTGAAGGCAGCAGGAGCTGCAGAGTCAGCACGTGCCCTGAGTGCACACCCAGCCTTACGCAGCGACACGCGCTGCCTGCAGTGAGGCCTCGGGGTGCCAGGTGGACATTCGCAGAGCATCGGGAATGTGGACATGATGTGCTGGAGAGCTCTGTCAGCTCTCCTCAGGCTCAGGGGAGGGCTCAGGCTGCACAGTTGCTCATGGTTTCTTTATTCTTGCTCCTTTTTAACATTTTTGCAGTCCTTTATCTAGAAACACCTTTGCTGCTCTCAGCGGTTGTTCTTCCTAACTCAACTGTAACGTCCTTTGTTTTGTTCTGTTTATCTCTCTAAGAACACTGTGCCTGGTTTTTCTTATCTCCTCTGTTCTTCTCAGAGAGCCTTGAATTCCACCACAGCAGCTCCTCTGCTCGTCGTTTTTTGTGGTTCATAACGTATTGCTGGCACCCACCACCACTCGCAACAGCCACAGACGGTTTGCCCTGCCCTCTCCCTCCCTGAGTTTTGTGGGAAGGAAAGTGGGACACACAGCCTGGAAGGGAACCGTGACACACAGCCTGGAAGGGAACCGTGACATGCTCTAAAACTGTGGATTAGGTACAATTTACTGAGATGGGGTGAAGAACCAAAGCACAGGACTGCGCCACAGGGCTAGGCTGGCCTCCAACTCCTGCTTTACTGCCACAAACCAAAATCCCAGGTAGCCAGGAAAGCCAAGCAAACCAAAAACTGCTTGGAACTCCTCTCCCAGCACCTCCACCCTCCTGCTGGTTGGAGCCCGGTGGGAAGGACCTGTCTTGAGCAAGCCCACCCCACCAGGGCCAGCACACCTCAGGCTGCTCTGCTGTGACTCGCTCTGAAAGACTCCAGTGCCTTGGAAAATGACTGGTCTCACTTCCACATTCCCACTGTGCTCAGTGGGGTTTGCTCCCTGTGGGCAGAAGCCCAAGACCACAGTCAAGTGATTCTTAACTCAGTTTTCTCCTCTGGCGACCTGTGCACACCACAGTGAAATTCTCTGAGATCCTGGTGCAGCAAGAGTTGCAGCTTCAGGCCAGCTGATGCAGCTCAGCATCTGCCAGCTGGTTCCAATGGCACAGACTAGTTTACACCAACCAAAGATCCTGTCTAGGAACTGGAGAGCATTGTTCTCATTACCCCTGCAATGCTTTTGGTTGCAAGCTGTCCCCGAGGGAGTGCTGGAGTTGGCTGTTTCAGCCCGGTTTCCAACAGAAATAATACTGAGGCTATCAATCATGCCATTTGTGTTTGCTCATCCATCCCCAACAGCTCAGGAACCCATCGACAAGTTTCACCCGAATCTGACGGAGGCGTCAGGAAGACAATGGTCTGACTCGGTTTGTGACAGGAAGCCCCTCTTCTACCAGGTGCACAGGAGGAATGCACACAGAAAGCTGCTGTCAGAGCTCAGTGTCTGTCAGACACCAGAAAATAGAACACAGAGCCTCCCCAAACACCCTCCTCATGCAGAGCCTTCAGGCAGGACTCACACTTCCCAGGATGCCAGAGGACCGCCAGAGAAGATGGAGCCCTAGGAGGGTTTTCCTCAAGCTGGCTGTTCAGACTTGCTGCCTCTGGATTTGCATCGAGGCTGCCACCAGCGCAAAACAGAGTGGAGAGGTTAACGCTGAGAACAGAACGACCAAGAGTGCCAGTACCTGACGGAAAGGAGCAGCCCCTCACCTTGGGAGACCAGCACCCAAAAATGCCAGGCAGCATCAACCACACCCAGGCCCCAGAACAGCAGGAAGGGCCACGACTGCCTCACCCTCCCAGGCGGGTTTTAAAGATAATGGTGTCTCTTCACCAAACACTCAGAACAAAATCCAGCCGAAAGCATTGTAGTCAGTGACCGATGTGCCCACTATAGTGCTTGAGCTGACCATAGGAAGAAGCACAAAAATAATTCAAGCTCACGGTTTATCTAACACTGGCCAAGGGCAGAGTTAACAAACAGCCTCGGTATCTCCCAGGAGACACAAGGCTGAGAGCCCTGGCTTGCCCTCAACGGCCACGGCTCACATTGACTTTGGCAGCACTGCCTGCTGCATGCTGCCGTGTCAATAAACATCCCCATGCAGATATCTGGAGGGGGTGAGTGGTCGTGGGACATGGGGAAGGACACTGTTTGCTATTCAGAGACAAAGGAGAGAGAAAAATCAGTCTTACAAACAGTGCTTCACTCTCTGATATGCCTGTGACTAAGGGAAAGCCAGAGCGCTGCTTGGGGAGGCTGTCCCAGAACCTGCCTGGGAGACACAGTGCTGCTCACACCGCTGTGCAGCTGTGTGCAGCTGAGGAGGAGACGCTGAGGACGTGTCCCACCAGCCCTGCTGCTGCTTCCCTGTGGGCTTCCCGAAACACCTTTACCTCACCAGACAGCGTGGACCTCTCTGGTTACTCTTCTCCCAGACTACGGTCCCCACGTGCCAGTTTGCTTGGAGAGGGACACAGTTCTGCGCCAGGCTGTGGCTGGAGAGCTCACCTGGGGCAAGGTTCCTCTGGGCCTCTCCTCTCAGGTCCAGCCCTTGTCCCACCTCACAGCTGTAGGCCAGTCACCACTAAGATGACACGAGGCTGATACAGGAGCTCACATGCAGCTCCCAGCGATGCTGTTACTGTGGGGAACCCACAAGCACTGAACTATGGCTCACAGTACAAATCTCACTCACTGAGATGTGACTAGTCTGACACAACCTCTTCAGCTGCTCGCTGGGAGAGGGAAGCTTGTCTCCAACATCTTCAGAGCAAGAGGGTTGCCTGGAATGGAACCGAGAAGCAAGCGAGCAGCCCAGGGGGCAGAGGGAAGCCAGGCCATCAGCCCTGACAGACAGTGCACAGCGTAAGAGAGACGACTGCTTGGGAAGGTCCCTCTGGAGAGCAGCTGTGCCCTCCAGCCTATCAACTGTCTGCCCCTGGTCTGGCATCGTCCACAGGCTCACCCAGAGTGCACTCTAGGCCATAAATAAAGCACTAAACATTAGTGGTCCCAGTGTGAGAAAAGCACCAAGTACCTCTGCCTCCTCCAAGTCTTTGTTTGCAGGTCCTCTGCCCCAGCACGCAGCCTTCGCTTTGCTGCTGGCTCACCTGAGAGAGGCCCTTTCTTGGGGCCTTTCACACCTGCTGGCTCCAGCACTCAGAGCTTTGCTTTCCGCTCCTGAAAGCCCCGGCAGTGCCTCGATGTCCACTGCAGGTAGCCTGCCCCTGCACCCGTTCAAGAGTCCCCTCTCGGGCTCCTCCCTGAAGCATCACTCTCACATTGAGGAAGCTGGTCCCTGCCCCAGATGCCGCAATTCCAGGGATCCAGGATGAAAAGGAAGGCAGAACCGTGGGTCAGGCTGTCCAGGGGAATCAAGGGTGAAATTCCACCCTTCCCAAAACATCCACACTGCATACACAGTACAGAACTATTTTAAGAGCAACAATGCCCCCTGCCTGCCTCCGTCCCAGCACTCTCCTTCCACTCCTTTGAAATCTCCAGCTGCAAATGAGCAGGTTTGGATCTGTCTCCTCTGCCACACCACAGCCAGGATATGCAGTTCCAGGCATTGGGGAGATGGGACTTTCAGGACTCGATTCCACTTCACCATGGTGTAGACTAAGGGTGGCTTCGCTGAAGCCTCTGCTGTTCAGCCTGAACAGGAGCTTGGTCACGGACAAGTCAGGGCGCCTTCGGAGGCCCTCATGCTCAGGAGCACCCAGAAAGTCAGCTCCTTCTGCTTTCAGCTTCCTAATCCATACTGGTAACTTCACCATGCCTTCTAACAACGTCACAAACTCCCACTGTGCCAGAGGGAGAATATAGCCCAGATCTTCCCACTGACTTCACCAGGGCACCCCACGTCTTCTTGCTGCCGAAGGCTAGCACCTTGCCTTGACTCACTGCTCTCTCCAAGTGGAAAGACCAAGCAAAGATGGAGGAGAGGCAGGTCCTGGTGCCAAAGGAGGCCTGCAGGCAGGACAGGGACAGGTGTCTGTGGAGTGAGGTGACAGGCTCAGAGCCATGACCTGGGTCCCCAGGGGTAGCTGGTTGCCTGAGTATCCTTGGCTGTGACAAGGACTAGGAGAGCCTGTCCCCAGAGGAGACCATCGTGACTCCATGGAACAGGGCAGGAGAGCTGCCAAAACTGCTCCCGAGAGAGACAAGGGGCTGGGGTAGGATCACAGACATCCCTGACGCAGAGGAAACCGGGTGCTGGGAACCTGGAACAAGGGACTGAGAAGCACAGCAAGGGAAGATGAGTCACAGCCTGAACGCGAACACAGACACAGGCTATCACGCGGTAACCAGTTGCTGCGCGTCAGCATTACAGTCCATGTGCATTCGCTTAGTCCGTGCAAATAAGGTCATTTCAGCCAGCTCAGGGCGGTTCTGCCGCATTGGTTAACTCGATGACTTGCGTGTGCCATGGATTCAGGGTGTGCACACAGATGCCCCCCGCCGTCAGCTGATGTACAGCTTGGTGACAACTTGTCCGCTCTGTCCACGCCTCCCGCTTCATAAAAGCTTCATCAGTGGAACAGCGACACCTCAAGAAAAAGCATCCAGGGCATGGTAAGGTAGCCAAGGAGGTCACACAGGCCAGGTCGCCAGCAGGGTTATGTTCAAGCACAATGAAGACCCATGCCACACCACTTCTGCCTTCCATCTTGGGTGTGCCTCCTCCAGGACCACAGCCTCCCATGCTCCTCGCCTAGGCTGGAGCCTACTGGGCTTGGAGATGGCTGCTTGACAGAACTGCCTCATTAGGAGGTTTCGCAACACGCTCCCTGTGACTGTGTTGAGCGGCCTGCATCATCTGTTTTGACTTTGCTCCATTTGTCTGTGTTCAATATATTTCTCGCAAGGGTCCCAGTTCAGCCCTCATTGACGTCAATGGGAGTCGGTCCATTCCCTTCAGTGAGAGCGAGAGCTCTCCCTTGGTGCTTGTATCTGGGCTGTTTCATTTTGGTGCCCAGCGCTGAACACCCCCCTACCTTTCCCATCCCACCGACACAGCTGGTGGCTCTTGCTCGTCCCGTCTGGCTGAACCTGCCCGCACTCCTCCTCGTTCCCTGACACTGTACTGCTCTCACTGGGTATTCACCACGTCTTGACTTTCTGACCACCTGCCTCAGCTGGACCCTCAGCGATGTTTCCATGTCTACGTACAGCAAAGCAAGGCTTGTCAGCTGGGCTTTCCGCCTGGGCAACATCCTCCTCCTACAGCACAGGCACCCGCCCTGATGGTGAGGCCGGCTGTCACTTCAGTGAGTTTTATTTCTGCGTTAGCTCCTCACCCGTGTGTTCCCACCCTACCTTACACCTTCTGCGGGCAATTACCAATCAAAGAGGAAGGCTGGACAGTCACAGGAGGCCGAGAATCTGCTTTAAACACCACACTCTGTTAAGGATTCCCACTGAGATTTCGGATGAGCCATTTAAATTCTTTCCTCCCTACAGTAAAACCGGGAATCTTCCCAGTGGTTTTTGATGGTGAGATGTCCTACAGTACTTTGGAGATCACCACTAAACCTCCTGCAGAGAACTCTACATCCTCAAGCCCTTCTGAGTTAGCACCATCGCTGCTTCTAAACCAGTTCAAATGTGGACAAACAAAGATGCAAAATATTAGCTGATCACCCACTAGATAAACCTTTCGACACATCCCTGGGCTGCCAGAGAAGAGGCAGGACAACACACGCCGTGCGTGCATTGTTTCAAGCCCTTTCCTAGAGCACTCGCTCCAGCGATGCTGGGAAAGGACCCTGCACTAGGCAGCTCCGTGGTGTGGGCCAGCACAGCCATGCTTACGTTGGCACCCTGGAGCCAAAGTGTCTGTCTCGTTTATGCTATCCTAACAAAGATCTTGAGTTAATGGCACTAAAGTTCTTCAGAGAAGACCCATCTCATGGAAGAGGGAAAAGACAAGGAAAGAGAGAACAACAGGAACTCTTCTCCTACCACGTCCCAGCTGGGCTTGGCTGGAGCTGGCTCCAATTATGCTGGTGGAGCCCAGTGCTGCGTGCTCTTCTGAGGCTGCCACAATACCTCCCCGTGCCAGAGACACGCTCTCAGGAAAAGCAGAAAGCAGATGGGCTCAATGCAGCACCCCACCGCCATGCAGCAGGCACAGTTTGAGAGATGGGGATCATTTTTACCAGCCCCAAATATTCCACTGGAGGGAGCAGGCTCCCTATGGGCTCCCGCAGCGAGAAGGGAATGGCTAAGCACCGAGAGAGCCGTCAGCCATGGTTCCAGGGGAACACCTTCAAGATGTGTCCTGTCCCACTGACACACGATCACTGAGAATCCAGCCCCAGAAACAACCCTAGACCCCACCGGATTCAGAGATGAGCAGGAGGAGAGACAACATTTCAAAGATGACGGTGTCCAGGGTACCCCTGCACGTCATCTCCCTGAGGATCTGCTGAGGCCCATGAACGGCCGCAGGGAAAACCCCTCTGACTAAAGCGCTGTCACCCAGCTCCCAGTTTGCAGGCAAGTCATGGGCAACGAACTGTCAAGGCAAGGTCAGCCAGCATCACAGGCCCCCAGTGCTCCGCCAGCACAGCACTGGAAGAGAGATGGGCAGGGGATGGGTGCACGCAGAGACACTGCTCTCAGACTAAGGAGGAACCAGGGATGGGAGGAAGGGAAGGAGGAGGGATGGAAAAGGTGAACATGGGCTGCCAGAGCCTTGCTCAGGTGGGAGCCGGGCAGAAATGGCAGCAAATCCACTATTTACGAGGAGTAAAGTGTTACAGAGCACAGCTGGGCCTGGACTACCTTCACCGACACCACAGCCTGCCAAGCTCCTAATAAAACCCAACACAGGTTGACTTGGGTTCTCGTGGTGTTCCAGAGCAGCAGCTTCCCCCTCCCCACCTGGGGCCCACATGCGCTGTGGAGCCAGCGCTTCCCCAGCACCTCACCGCATCCAGGGCCTCCAGGGCTTCCCCACCCACCTCCATGGCCAAGCGGAGCCGCCCAGGAGCGGGTCCGTGCCCTCGCTGCCTAACCTGCCCTCCGCAGCCCAACCTCGGCGCACAGGCCTCCCTGCTCCGAGCGGGGCTGGAGTACGCCCACGCTCTGTTGTTGTTGGTTTTGGCTCAGCGGTAGCAGGCTGCTTCCAGCAAGAGTGGTATGAATAATTGCCCAATTAACTGGAGGAACTTCCAGATGTGTGTTTGCTTTCATACCCATCCAGCCCCCCTCAATCCCACGTGCCTGACGCCGGGGAGAGCGGTGGGGGTGGGAGAGCCAAGGCTCTGCTAGCTCGGCAGCAGCGTGGGCAGGGCTAGCCCGCCGCCTGGCTCAGCTCCCCTTTCCATCCCCACCTCCCTCCCACTCTTTAAATGGGGAAATGGTCTTTTTTTAACGACCCCGGGGAGAAGGAGGTTTGCCCTGCCTGTCAGAGCTCAGCGATGCATGCCAAGAGCCGAGCAAGCAGAGAAAGCCGATCCCACGCTATGATTTTTATCAGGTGCACATACAGGTATGTTCTGCCGTTTCACCCTGCTTTTCCCATTCAATAATCTCACACTCAGCAGAGGTTTTATCAGCCAAACTGCTTTCGCCCTGCAGGACGCACTGAAGCGTTTCAAGATGGTGGTTCTCCTCTGTTGTTAGTGGGTTCCAGCCCCAGCACTGCCACCACCCACTCCACACTGCCTGAGGAAGGGGGGCTCTCTCTAGGGTCCGGGTGCAGGTTTTGACCTGGGCACGAGGCATCTGAAACTCGGTCAACAGAACAAGGCCAAAAGGTGGCTCGGACCTCACAGACAACATGAGCTTCCCACCACCCCTCATCACACACAAAGTGCAAGGGGTGGCTTTCGCCTCCTCTGATTTTAGCACCCAGAACATCTAAGCTCCAGTGAGAAGAAACTGAAGCAGCTCCAGAGCGATCTGCTTCGCCCAGTAGCATTTCAGACAAAGATGCTGTTTCACCCACGGGAAGCTTCAGTCTCCCCCCACTGCAGAGCACAGATGGAGCTTGAAGGACAAAATTACACCAGACGGCGAACTTCTGGCCAGCTCCTGTTAGGAAAAGGAAGGCCATCCAAAACACCCAGCCACAGCGCCAGCGGGAGCAACACCAGCTCAAGCTGTCAAGAGATAACAGCAGCTCAAAGCAACTACGCTCTTTGGAAGTGGCATCAGCTGGGCATTGTGGGCACGACACAGCTCCTTGTGCCATCCAACTCCTGAGGTTTTACCTTGCAAAGAGACGGCAGCTAGCAGAGAGCACCTGGGACTTCAGCACCAACACAGACACAGCCAGAACATCTCCTCTAGCACCAGCGCCCAGACGCCGCCCTGGCACTGCACAGCGCTGTTGAAGCAGAAGGCTCCTAAGACCAGCTTTCCATCCAGCAGCTGGCGAAGACTGACCCCGAAGGAGGACAAACCTCCGTGTGATCCTTCCCACGGTGCACCGAGAGCCTGGCTGGCTGCGGGCCAGGCGAGCATTCTCCCTAACCAAGCACCTTCAGAGAAGGTGTGTTCCTGAAGCTGGAGAAACAGCTTGGACCATGCTCTGCTTCCCCATCCTTCGAGTAAGAACCACCAGACCGGGCAGACAGCCAGGCCCCAAATACTGGTAAGAGATGGATGATGGTGTCTTCCTGAGAGAAGCTCAACAGCAAACATTAACTTTTCATAATCAGCAAATAGCCTGGTGTCAAAAACACTTCCCCGTGCCAAATTTCCGCCCCACACAGGACTGGGGTAGAACGTCCCATTTCTCCCAAGTCTCTCTTCAATCCAGGAATGACTTTCCCCAGCCCCCAGTTTGCTGTTCAAACCCAGCCCACCCACAGCAATGACGACACATCTGTGCCCGTCTCTCCACAGCATATTTCCAGGTCAAGCCCAGACGCGGCAAACTACACGATTGGGTTGTTTGCTTCAGGCAGAGCATGACCCTGGGTGCAAGAGAGCAGCTGTGACGGCTGCCTTTAGGAGTCATTCCTCTGTGCTCGAGCAGCGGAGCAGCTCCTGCCCTTCCACCAGAGAACAGGGCAAGGGAGCCCGGGAGGAAGGAGGAGGTGCCACACGCATGAGGAACATAAGGCAGGGTCTGAGATGCCAGCCTGAGGGTGAGGCTGCACAGGACCAGAAGCAGTAAAGAGGGGAAATTTGATAAATGCCCAAAAGGAAACAAAACTGTCCAAGGCCTTACATCTGTGCTGGGCACAGGGACTCAACCTGCTCTGTGCCCCTGGGGCGCTGAGCCTGCCCGCCCACAGTGGAGCCATCGGAAGGCAGAGGAAGCTTTGGGGCTGTGTGCTATTTTGCAAGGGTGGAACAACCGGCTTCCCCTCCTCAGCTGTCACCCTCCCCACCACCCCACGGGGCTCTAAGTGGGCCATAAATGTTTTCAGTGTGGCACTCTACCAAGCATACACCATAAATTACAGTCCCGTGCCGGTAATAAGTCAGGTAATAGCACCGCTTTTTTGTCCTGCCAACTGCACAAAAGGTGGCAGAGGGGAGGGAAAAGGCGGGGGGAGACGCCTATTAGCACCAGGCTGGATTTTACACGCGATGGAAAGTGTTTGTTCAGCTGGAAGTGAGAACGGTCCTTAAACCAAGAGCCTGCACTAATGAAAACAGAGTGTGCAGAGGGGGCAAGGGGCACCAGCACAGAATGGCAATTCACGCCCCGGCACAGGTGCGAGGGCAGCAAGGACCAGGCCTGGGTCAGAGCACCCACCGAGCGCTTTCGCTCTGGCTCTGTTTCACACCTTTCGGAAATGCTAATTGAGGTTCTGCTTTGCTCCGGGGAGAACGCAGAGAGGTGCAAGAGCACCCAGTGCCAGGGAGTTTGGTGCAAAGCCCACTTGAGAGGCTGAGCGAGGAACCCACCCTGGCCTTTGGCAGGGACACTGAGGAACCCCTAGCAGCCAGAGGCCTCTGGGCACCACATCTGCTTCTCATCCTTCACCCAGCTGTGTTCAGCCTCTTCACAGTTCTCTAGAAAGAAAAGCCACCGCATCAGAGCCTGGTTTTGTGCTTGCTCGTCCAGGCACCTCTGCTTTGAGATCTGCAGACCCCTCGCTGCTCCCACCCCCATTTACGTGATGTGGTAAATGCACCCAAGACAGAGAGGCAGCTGCCCAGGCAGAGGCACAACTGCAAAAACAGATCCTGCCCTGCCTGGTGGAAGCCAGTGAGGTCCCCAAGAAGAGACAATGCTGCGTTTGGGCTGTGCAGAGGAATATGGGGGCAGGAAGGGACCAAGACAACATCAAAGACATCAGGCAGAAATCAAGAAACATTTTTTATCCACCCATGTCTGTAGCAAGCAACTCACCAACAGCCCCTGGAGCTTATACGATACATCTGCACTTGAAAAAAACCGAACTCCTGTAAAAACACCCTCTCAGGAAAAGAGAGGGTGAAATAGATGGGAAAAGAAGCCATTCCCTCAGGCCCCGCAGGGCATCAGGCAGCCGCTCCCGAGTGGAGGCACAGAGCCACATGCAGCATTCCTCTGCGATGAGCTCTCTTCCCCAGATAGCCCGGAGCTGCCAGGAGTGTCCCAAAGGTGCCCAACAGCCAGAGGTATCTCTGGGGACCTGACCCTACCAGGGACCGAACGCAACAGCCATCCCCAAGGCCGAAGTCAGATGCTAACAGGGCATCCTCACACGCTGGAAGAGCTGATGCAACGTGCTGAGAGCATGCTACGTGTCACCCCACAGCTGTGTCCTCACCCCTTCATGGAGGAGGGACGAAGAAACAGGAAACGCTGGCTGCAGCCCACCCAGCCCTACGGGAAAGCTAGCGTCCACACGGCACGTCTGGGTGTCACAAAGACGCTTCCACCACAGTGTCCCTTACAGTGTCAGGAAACCAGCCCCCAGCACTCCCCCAGTTCTGGCACCTTTGGCTTGCC